>NC_079437.1:19865830-20159881 GCF_903798145.1 Danio aesculapii | reverse complement strand
TTAGTTTTTGCCTTTTGTTTCTGGAACTGCTCTTCACCAGAGTTAAACCCTGTTGTTGCGATCAACTTTGCGTCTCAAGTTCGCTGTCATACATGGCGAGCCACTAAGCAACTGGTAACAACGGAAAAGCCATCCACACTGAGGTAAGCAGTCAGCTGGTAGCGCAAAAAGAAACAAAAGCCATCAGCAGCGTCATATCGCCTCGTAATGTTTGTTTGAAAGATGAAATGCAGCCGTACTTGCATAAAGCTAAATAATTTGCTCTCTCCAGAAATGTATAAGGGGCTGCGTATTCCCAATGAGCCTGTGTTGCTCGTGTCCTTCTTGCAAATGAATTTAAACTATGTATCATGTTTTATGTGTGTATTACAGTATATTCTGGCCAGATCTTTACTTGTATTAAGTGCAGAGTGAGTGTTAATTTTGGACACTGCTGCCACACATAGATCAGTGTCAGTGTGTTTAAGCACTGAAATGCACTGTTTATTCAGTCCTCACAGTACGACTACTGCTACACTTCTTTCAAGTCTTTATACTTAGTAAGAATCCCAGCGGTTTTGGCAAACAAGGGCTCCTAACAGGCAGAACTTCCTGCTTGGCCGTTAACACATCATCTGCCTGTCTGAAAAAACAACAGGGTGGTCTAGAGACATTGGTGTCACCAGGACCACCTGTCAGGAAAAAAATTACACCTTTTTTTTGCCTGGGTGCAATTTGTATTTCCAGTAGAATCAGGTTTTTCTAATGAAAACCCAGTTGGGCTATCTAACACAAATTCAAGAGACAATAGCTGGGTTTTTCACACTCTATGTTAATGTCTCTATGTCTCTTTTTTTCTCTTTTTCTGGAAGTCTTGATAACACCATCATGGTTTTTTTCTTTCATTATTTCAGCAAACAGCATTGTAAAAAAAAAAAATTGTACTCTTCCATTTACTGCACTCTAAGTTAACCCAACTATGACGACTTTTGCTGCTAAGAAACCCAGAAATGTGAAAAGGGTCCATTCTAAAGCAACATAATAATTTAAATTTACATCAAGAAAGCAACACAGGCACAAAGATCTAATTTTCTGTTGATAATTTTGAATAAGAGAAACACTTTTCATTTTCACATTAAATCCATTTGTTCAGGCTTGAAGTTACAGTTAATGCAATGCCATTATAATTTATATATATATATATATATATATATATATATATATATATATATATATATATATATATATATATATATATATATATATATATATTCCACCTGTAGACTACTTCACATTATATCAGAATGAGTTTATAAAAAGCAACATACCCAATAATACATGGTATTTTTGCAACAATGCATTTTTTTAACTTCTTTTATGGAAAATTTTGATTAAAAATACATTATAATGGCTCATACTGATAATTGCAGTACTGCTTATTAAACCACATACATCAGCACAATGTAAAGAAGGCATTTCCGCAGGGTAGAAATGTTTGTTGCTATTGGAAATGTTTATTGTCCAGAAGTGGGACTTTGCAGACTGCTGGCAAATGTCCCATAGTACTTCATTCAGAGAGCTGTAGTCTCATCAGCAAACACACTCATCCTGCAGGGAAATACTGCTCCCGACTGCCACTGAAGAGATTTCACTGCCTAACACAAATGATGAAGTGCTGTTTGCTTTTAAAGAAACTCTACAGGGCTACAG
Organism: Danio aesculapii; assembly: GCF_903798145.1. Lineage (NCBI taxonomy): Eukaryota > Metazoa > Chordata > Actinopteri > Cypriniformes > Danionidae > Danio > Danio aesculapii. The sequence goes on along the minus strand of NC_079437.1, from coordinate 20,158,192 downwards.
ATGGAAAGAGGGGGGAAAGTGTAGGCTTTGTTTTCACATTCACCTCCAAATAGATACGCTTGCCAAGTTTTACTTTTCAATAAGCATTTTTTTTCCTGTGAACTGATTTTTCCACTGAGGCTGAGTACGCAAAAATGTTTCCTGGATTATTTGCGCCTTGGATATCGGCTCAAAACAATAGGCAGGAAGTGGAACTGTGTAGAGGGAAATCCTGGTGGTTGAGCGAGTGAAGATTCTTTCAATTCTGTTTGTAAAAGCCTCGTGAGACTTTTTTTAATGTTTCTCTGAGGGATTGTGTAGGTGTGTTATAATAATTAATTTTATTGTGTTATAAATTTTACATTTCATTCCTTCATTTTCCTTCGGCTTAGTCCCTTTATTCTTCAAAGATCAGTAATAAATATATTGTAATAGTGTTAAAAGATGTGTAATCTAGAAAATGTATATTTTCAGTTACTTACAGTTTAATAAATTATAAATATACATTTGAAATTTTTTTTACAAATATTTCCTAAGTGTTGTTTAATGGAGAGAAGATTTATAATAAGAATAGTTTAATAACTATTTCTAATTACTAAATTATTTTGTCTTTGCCATGATGACAGTGCATAATATTTTACTAGCTATTTTTGCAGGACACTGGTTATTTAGATTAAAGTGCAATTTGAAGAAATAAGAAGGCTTAACTAGGTTAATTGGGCTAACTAGACAAGTTAAGTTAATTAGGCACATTGTTGGTCAACATTGGTTTGTTCTTTAACCAGTCAAAATGAAAATTCTTAAGGCAGCTAATAGTCTAATATTGACCATAAATTATATGTATTTTTTTATTTAAAACGTTTTTTCCAACCAAACAAAAAAGACTTCCTCAAGAAGATAAAATATAAATATTTCAATAAATAAAGTATATATAAATAATATATATATATATAAATATATTGCACTGTCAAACATCACTTAGCTGTTTTTTTGTTTTTTTTTTGGTTTGGTTTTATTAGTTTTTTTTTCTAATAGAAACCTTAATAAAGGCTTTTTAATTAAGTCACCTACTTTTCGAGTGCATTTGACTTAAGATTTTTTTTTTTTGTATCTCTTAGGAAATATTTAAAAAGAAAAATTCACAGTAGTTACTGTAATTTAATGTTCCTGTGATGGCAATGCTGAATTTTCATCCTTCAGTCTTCAGAATGCATTGTAATAAGCAGATTTGGTGCTAAATTACCCATTCTGGAAAGGATTCTGTAATTCTGCCCTCAGGATTCTGTAATGGACAGAGTTTTAAATATACATTTTGTGGTTATTACAGGAGTATATGTGGTATTTTGGGCGATGCGGTGGCGCAGTGGGTAGTGCTTACGTCTCACAGCAAGAGTCTAGGCTGGGTCAGTTGACATTTCTGTGTGGAGTTTGCATGTTCTCCCCGCGTCCGTGTGGGTTTCCTCCGGGTGCGCCGGTTTCCCCCACAAGTCCAAAGACATGTGGTACAGGTGACTTGGGTAAGCTAAATTGTCTGTAGTGTATGTGTGTAAAGTGTATGGATGTTTCCCAGTGATGGGTTGCAGCTGGAAGGGCATCCGCTGCGTGAAACATATGCTGGATGGGTTGGCGGTTCATTCCGCTGTGGCGACCCAGGATTAATAAAGGGATTAAGCCGAAAAGAAAATGAAAGAATGTGGTATTATGAAATCAAGATCGCTAAACATTTCTGTGAAGGAATATGACCTTTTCTGTTTGCACATGTTGATTCTTCTCTGGAATGATTCATACGGGTTGTTTTGTATTATCACCGTTGTACGATTAGATCTACAGTGCATGACTGATTCAGAAGAGCTCATTTTCTGAACCGAACTTGTGTCCCCTCGCCAGGAAATGCAAGAACCCTTTTTTTTCCCACAGTTAGCCAGCTGACATCTCCTAGTATCCATGGTAACATGCATCAATTGACCCATTTAGAATCAAAAGCATGAGAGGTTGTGAAGGACGCTGCAGCCTTCAAGCCTGAATGGGACGCAAAGCAGTTTTTTTCATGAACAGTGTGGTTCTGCTTTGAGATGGAAGATGGAAAACATGACAGAAATGGCACTCAAACTTAAAGTGCCTCATTATGCAATTTTTTTTTTTTTGATATTAGTAGTGTGCAATGTAGCTGTTTGTTAATGCAAAACTTCAGCTAACAAAGTGCCCTGTATCATATATGTGTGACCCTGGATCATATAAATCTGACCCTGACCATTATACTCATAAAAGGAGTATAATATTGCACGGCTATATTTTTGGAAGAGTTAAAAATACATTATTGAAAATCATTTGAATATTAGGTAAAGATATTTTCCACAGAGATATTTTGTTCCATAAAACTGTCAAAACTTAATTTTTGATTAGTAATTTGCATAGCTAAGAATGGAATTCATACGACAACTTAAAACTTTTTTGAAGATTTTCTGAACATTTAGACCTTTTTTGAACCCTCAGATTCCAGATTTTCAAATAGTTGTATTTTGGCCAAATATGAAGTGTCTGAAATGAGTTGTCAGTGATGTCCAATTCCTGAATTAGTTTTTGGTTCAAGATGTAAACATGTCTAGAAGACAATGTTTTCTGTGCCGTGAAGGCAAATGTACTTTACATCACTTAGGAAAAATAGGCCTTCATATGGGAAAACTAATGTCATCATTACTGGTCATTTCACTGTTTATCCAATGGTAGATCTGCAATAATGTCCCACTATCCCTTGGTAAAATAAAGAGAAGTCTGGGTGGTTTGAGAGAGTCACCAAAGTGTTGAAAATCCAGCCTGATCTCATGAAGAAATGTAACTGTTTTACATATTGTCAGAAAAGTGGCTAATTTGTAAAAGTTCTTAAGATTTCCTTCCTATGAGCACATAAGATTTTTTAAAGAAGTCGTGATACCAAACCCCACCCCTTAACCTACCCCTCATTGATACTTAAACTTATGAAAGTGATTGTACAAATTAATACGAAATCAAAAGTTACACATTGAGGTTAGATTGTGTTGGATATTCATATATGTCAATGATTGTTTGGTGTTCAGTTGTTAGCAATTGACCAATCACAGCAGACTGGGCCATCTGACCAATTAGAGTAAAGTCAGAAAGAACAAAGTTTCGAGAGGAGTTTATATCACTCAGCAAACCACTGTGGACACTTAGAGAAAAGAGCTGATGTTGCAATTCATATACTATCTGTCTGTGCCAGAAAAAAAACATTACAAACATTCTGTTATTAGATGCATCAAAGAACTCAAGAATTTCCATAGACTCCAAGTCAATGAAGCCATTGTAGTATAATATTTCTTATCAGTAATGCTAAGCATTGCTAAGCACTTCATTTATATCTTTAAAGGCAGTTTTCTCAGTATTTCGTTTTTTTTAAAGCCTCAGACACTAGATTTGGATCAGACCTTACGTGAATGGAAAGCTTATTAGGTTTCATATTATGTAAAGTTTCAAAAGATTAACACTTGACTGTTTTGAAAGTTTGAACTACACTTTTAACTATCTGGTTACTAATAGTTATTTTTGACATTTTGGATGCCTGGGATTTGCTTCTTTTGTTGTTTCTGGAGTGTCAGAAAAGCATGTAATAGCTCCACCCTTTTCTTTAAGGCAGCAGCTCATTTGCATTTAAAAGGACATGCTTGAAAATGGCATGTTTTTGCTCACACAAAAACGGGGCAAATTTGACAAGCTATAATAAATTATCTGTGATGTATTTTGAGCCATTTTCAAGGTAAGGCACTGAAATCAATTTTCTGTATTAGCGTTTCAGAGTTCCATTGTCATTAAAAACGTGATTGAAGGCTGAAATGTAAATGCATGTTTTTACATTTCATTTATAAAACAATATAATTATATATACTGTACATATACAAAACACACACAGATGTAGATGTATTCCTTTAATTTAAAGTGTGTTCTGCACTCTATAGAGAATACAGACCTGAAGCTTGACTCAAATCACAGTAAAATCCCAATTAGATATTTTCATCAAATCGCACAACCATTTTGGCTTTTATGAAGCTTAAAAAATGACTTCTATTGTCACAAAATAGCATAAAACTGTAAATTGTAGTAGTTGTTCATTCATTTTCAGATATAAAACTTTATGTAATAAGTATGTGTGACATTTTCAAATAATTTTAACAAAAGCATCATAATATTGATAACCTATGGTCACTATAAGCATGATTAGAAATGTTCCTATCATTAAATCTCCACTTCTAATTCTATAAATTTAATATAGAAACTCCATTAAAATAGTTCTGTATATCCCTGACCTGTTTGCATGTCTCTGTCTGTGCCCTTGTGAATGTTCTGTGGGGATGAACCAGGTCAGTTTCGAACAGAAAGCACATGTGCAGGAATTCCAGCAGACTTTGCTGCATTTGCCCAGCGTCAATCGAAAGTAGTGGCAGACATTCTGGCTCACTGAAAGAGGCTCAGTGGAACTCCATGCTTTCGACCCTTCAATGTAAACAAACCAGAGTGCTTAGCTTGATGGATCAGGGCAGCCACTTCTAAACATAGTCATCTTATTTGTTGAATGTAGGGCACTGTGTCTAGGTGTCTTACACAAACTGTCAGCAAATGAGAGTTGACTGAATTTCAGTTCCATGCAAAAAATGTAGTCTTGTGTTGTCCTGTGTATCCTGGCATTTACTGTTACTTGATGTTGAGGGACTGGCAGCTTTATAATACAGGAATCCAAAACAATAGATTGAAATGTGTATAAAAATACATAATTACTAATATTGGCCAATTAATATTTTTTTTAATGCTACCAAACAAATAAATGTTTTAATGTTGGACTGTAACCAATGTAGTGCTGATGAAACATACCCAAATCTACACGGTTATTTTAGTATAATTAATACACTTAAACACATATATATATATATATATATATATATATATATATATATATATATATATATATATATATATATATATATATATATATATATATATATATATATATATATATATATATATATATATATTTCATTGTAGTCAATGTGTTTTTTTTTGTAGTGTGTTATTGTGTTTTATATATCTATCTCTATTTAGTTTTAGTTGATGAAAGATATGTGAAATAAAAAATTATGAATTGAATTATTTCATTCAAGTAATGACAATATAGATTTCTATTTGTGTAGTTTCTTTAATGTTTTAGTGTTTCTTTAATGAGTAGATTTAAATGATTTAATATGACAATTGACTAATATTTGAAGACTACACTGTATTATCATTAATACACTGTAAAAAAATTATATGACTAAAAGTCATTAAACAGCCAAAAACATAAGTGTGCGCACATCTAGAAATTCCCAAAGACAGGTGCTCGATCAAACCAAACAAAGTAGAAAAAGTAAAAAGAAAATGAGCACACTGCCACTTCAGCTTTCAAAAAAGGATTTTTCACCTGATGAAGACCATGTAGGTCAAAACGTTATAATAAATCTTTTTGGAGAGCTAAAGTGGCAGTGTGTTGATTTTCTCTTTACTTTTTCTACTATGACAAAAAGTCATAACAAATGTTTTTATGTGACTTTAACTTAATTTAAGATGTTAATCAGGTTTCAAATAAAGTGTTTTAGCTATAAGAGTTTAACAAAATAATATTAGTCAGTTTCAGACTGATTTAAGTTGAGATGACTACAAAAGTTCAGTTGATTCAACTAAAAAAAATTTAAGGCAGGAAGATATTTTACAGTGTATCATTCCAGCTGCAATATATTTTGCTATTGGCGTAATATCCATATCTCAGCAGGGTCCATCATATTTTTGGGTCCCCTAGAAACACTTCCATTGTGTTACGTAGATATTTGCAAGTGTTGTGACCAATTTGCAGCGCGTTTCTTCAGGTGTTTGTGTTGTGATCAATTTGCTTTATGTGCTGGTGTTTTTTGTAATTGCATGTGCTTTCTTAAATTGCAGCCCGTTAAGCTTTTTCGACCACTGTATGAATCTAATGTTTCTTGTTTCAAATTTGCCTGACGAGATTTTTTTTTTTTTTTTTGTATATAAACAATTTTTATTGTTCATGACCATTTTTGTCAGTGACTTCTGCAGTATTTTCATTAATATGTGAAATAGTTATTGAAATGGTCACTTCTTGTCTAAAGTGTTTTAGCTATAAAGTTTAACGTAATGTTAGTTTCAGACTGATTTAAGTTGAGATGACTAAAAAAGTTCAATTGATTCAACAAAAAAATTTAAGGCAGGAAGAGTCTTTTTTACAAGTGAATCTAATGTTTCTTGTTTTAAATTTGCCTGATGACTTTTTTTTAGTAGTATGCAAATTACTTTTATTGTGCCTTCTGTATTATTTTCATGCAGTTGTCAGAATTATTAACCCCTTTGAATAGTTTTTTTTCTTTTTAAATATTTCCCAAATTATGATTAACAGAGCAAGAAATTTTTCACAGTATCTCTGATAATATTTTTTCTTCTGGAGAAAGTCTTATTTGTTTTATTTCGGCTAGAATAAAAGCAGTTTTTAATAAAAAATAAAATAAAAAAACATTTTAAGGTCAATATTATTAGCACCTTTAAGCTATATATTTTTTCGATAGTTTAAAGAACAAACCATCATTGTACAATAACTTGCCTAATTACCCTAACCTGGCTAGTTAACCTAATTAATCTAGTTAAGCCTTTTAATGTCGCTTTAAGCTGTATAAAAGTGTCTTGAAAAATATCTAGTCAAATATCGTTTACTGTCATCATGGCAAAGATAAAATAAATCAGTTATTAGAAATGAGTTGTTAAAACTATTATGTTTAGAAATGTGTTGAAAAAAATCTTCTCTCCGTTAAACAGAAATTGGGAAAAAAAATAAACAGGCTTGCTAATAAATCAGGGGGGCTAATAATTCTGACTTCCTCAAAAACGCTACTTCTTGTCTTCACAGAGGTGCTGATTAAAGTCCAGGTCTTCGACAACAGCGACTTGTCACCTCTTAGGGAATCCACAGTCCAAGTGTGTGGAAACCAAACCATCTTAGCATCCAACCTTGCGGGAGGAGATGGGATTGTCACACTTACATTCTTGTACCGGCCAGGAACATGGGTCATCGTCACTGCATCAAAGCATGGATTTGTCACGAACTCCGCACCATGGCATGCCAGCCGTGTCCCATGTAAGTGCTTCCTGAGCATTTTTGACATAGTGTCAGGGGAAGTCTGCAGATTATTATTAGAGACACGAGTATTTGTTTTCATTCTGAAATTCACATGCATTAACCGGACTTCCTGTCAGATCTGCTAGAGCACGACCAGTTGGTGTTTATGGGCTTCGCTGGAATCATGTTAATCCCCTATTAAACATAAGATGTATAGCTTAAGCATTTGCAGATTATAAGGGTCCCTGCTTTTAATCATGATGCCCCAAATTTGATCATGTATTTATTTTTACTTGTTTACTAGAGTGATCATGTGCAAATATTAGAAAAAAGATCTAGTTAATATAGTCATGTTTTAGTTTAAGTTAATTATAACACTTTTTTTAATCTATGTGCATGGTAAAATCTTGTCAGGGTTTCAGGAAAGGAAGGACGAGGACTCAAATGCAGGAACTCAAATGGGTTTACTAATAATAAAAGTTAAATAAAATTGAACAAAAACAACCCAGAGAGGGAAAAACATAACTAACACAAGCTTGACTGGGCTGGCAAGGAAAAGTAGGGCTGGACAGGACTGGACATGACATGACTAGACACTGGAAAGGAAGACGATGAACTGGCACAGGACATCAGACAAGAGGGAGCTATAAGCAGAAAGAATTAACAAACAAACAGGTAAACTGAATAAACTAATAATGGGTTAATGCTGGATGTATACTTTCGCCTGGTGCCGCATCGCGCACCTTCGCTGACTGTGCATGCACCTTGTGAAACGGACGATGTTTTTATACTTGCCGTGTTCACCGTTGTGATATTCTTTAAAACGACAGAGGGCGGTCATAAGAAACTGACTGTAAAGTCAGATGGACAAACAGAGAAATAGGAAGTTTCTGGAACTACGTCATATCATAAATATCATTCAAGACTTTTTGGACTAATTATTTTTATGGTTTTATAAACTATTTTAATGATTATAAGGATTTTTGTAACCAGTCAAAAAAAAATGTATCAAATGTTTATGCATCACTTGCTTTTGATGTAAATCTTGGACAGTTTTACCTATTAAAATATTAATGAGTGGAGAACATGGGTTGCTCTACAAATATTTATTTTATTATGGCAAGAATAAAAGCAAAAAATGTACACTTAACAAAAAAATACAGATTTTTTATTTAGATTTAGCCCGCTCCACAATTCACACATTACTGTCTGGCTAGTTTGTGTCCTCTACTTATATGTTAAAAAGGCAATAATGGTTCAACATTCTTGACCATTATCACCAGTAAAGCCTAGAAAAGCAGGCCATTAGTATATTGTAAACCGGTAGGTTCAAATATTCCTTTTTAGTTATCAAAAAGAAATTACTTGTTCCTTAATTTTAGTTTTGTAACTATTAAATTGTTTTAAATTCAAAATTGTAACATATACATCAGTGTTAAACCTGTGACTGGTGGAAAAACATATTTCTGTAATGTGTACCTGGGTCTCTACATTTGCCATGGCCTCTTTTGGCTTTAATAAACTTATCCCTCATGTTTTTTCAAACTTTTAACAAAAACTTTCCTCCTTTCCCACAGCTGTTGCAGTTATAGCCAAGAATTATTGATCATCTGGTTATCTCTATGATCACAGATCATAAAGGTGTCTGTACAGACTAATTTCTGTTTCAGACAAAATCTATTTAAAGTGGTTCATATTCAACTCAAATAAAATGCGGCGCCGTGCGCACTGTTTGCTTGAGTCTCAAAAAATTTAATGCGCTCCGCCGGCCGAAATCATGTCGCATGCACCCAAAGCGAACCTCCGCAAACACTACGATGACGTCACATTCGCCGCGTGCACTTAAGCAATCTAGTGAACACGTCGAGTATAAACCAGGCTTAACAAGGAGAGTGGGACTAGACAATAGACTGCAGAGCACATGACAAATACAATAAAGGCCATGTGCTCATGAGAAAACAGGACTAGAACACACAGCCAATGAGAGAAATCATTAATCGCACGTTCACATGACTCTAAAGCACGCGGCCACAATGTAAACACCAGGCTATGTGCTTAAACAACACCAATACAAACAGAATGCAGGACATGAGTACACGATAAATAAAAACACTTCCTCACACATACAATGTGCACGTTCCATCCCAGCGCCAACCAAAACCAACAAGACTGAGACACTGTGAATGAAACAGCACGCTGCAGACAGAACAAACACAAACACCAGGACGAGAGCGCGCATCACATAAAAGTGTGCACGGCCCGAGTGCGGCCAAAACAGCTCTCATACAATGATATAATAGGCCCCGTTTACACTGTCAGGTCTTGATGCCCAATTCCGATTTGTTGCCTATATCTGATTTTTTTTGCCTGTCCGTTTACACATTCTTTTAATTGTGACCCATATCCGATTCATGTGTTTACACTCGTCATACAATTTATGACGTCGCGCATGCGTCACGGCGGGTTCTAGCATCTGTGCCACACTTTTAGCTCTGTGAAATATGTGAAGTTCACCCAACTTTAAAATGACTTTAAGAAGGAAGAGGGAAAGGGTTGTCATTGCAGCTTGAGCCTATGGTTTATATATGGTGTCCTCCAACATTCAGAGGAACTTGTGCATATGAGAGAGATCTCAAGTCTGGTGGGAGCAAATTGTGGTGAATGACCACTTTCCTCCTCCGTGTTTCCTCTGTTGTTGTTGTTGTTTACCGCATCAGCGTCTCCACAATCACTCTTCGTTCTACGTCATTAAACCGCGGAGAAGTACCAGAAGTTTAATGACGTACAAAATGAAATGCCTCAATAAATCTGATCTGCCTGTTTACATGATCACATTGTACATTGTCACATATCAGATTTAAATCTGATTTATGAAGGAGGCCGGAAACGAACTTTGAGTATCTGAATTCATGCGTTTTTAAATTTTTTCGTGTTTACACGGTCATAGAACATATCCAATCTGTGTCACATATGAGAAAAAATCGAAATTGGGTCACATTTAACAGGCAGTATAAACGGGGCCTTAGACGGACAATGATGGAAAATGAGTGCTCCACTCGAGAAAACTCGAGCCAAGCACAACATGACAGGACTAGTGTCCGGACTCTACAAGAAGTACTGCAGTTTTTCATTTAAAATATATAAATTTGGATTTTGTATGCAAATCCAATTGGGTTGATTGGTGCAATGCATTGTGGTAGTTGTAGTCTAGGTGAATTGCAACGGTGCATGATAGAGTGCCATCTAGTGAAGCTTGTGGCACACCCACTGTCAACTTAGCTTAAAAGGGCATCTATTTTACCCCTTTTTCCAGATTTAAGATAAGTATTTTGTTTCTCCAGTGTGTGTCTGTAAAGTTTCAGCTCAAAACACCCATCAGATTATTTATTATACCTTTCAGAATATTGGAAATTTCTGCTCCGTACACTATATAGCTGTTTTTGTTGCCTGTGCCTTTAATGCTAGTTCTCCCCGACAACCGTTCCCACATGTCTGTCAGAGTGTGCCTCAATCTCCGCCTCGGCTGCATCAGATAAACAGCACAGTGACAGACATGAAGGAAGCAGATCTCACGTAACGTTTGTGAGAAATACTACAGTAAGAACTTTGCCAATGATTATTTGATGTATTTGTTGTAGTCTTTCTGCAACGATGAGTCACACACAATGTCGTTACAAAGTTCACATATACACACACACAGAGCGCATGCGTGTTTAACTTTGCACTGTTTTTCCATGGCAAATGTGACAGGATACATGTTAATATCCACAGCTGTATGGATATCCGTTATGTTAATGTATAAAATAAACCTGATTTAACGTCCACAAACCGGGATTTAAGCAGTACTGATATGCGGCTGTGGTGATAAATATGGTAAAACCGCTGTAATTCATTACAAACATTTTTAAAACGTTTTAAACTTGTAAAACTCATTCTTGATCACATTTGATGATGATTGATGATCACAGAGAGCTGAACAGATCTTTTTATCCCAGTTGCTTTGCACATGTCCTGCCTTGTAGATATTATTATACGCATTACTATGGAGACATGTTAATACGCGGCTGTCAATCAATTCGATGGGCTGGGATACCGCACTCCAACGTCACGTTGCAGTGGGCCTCAAAATGGGAGGGATTTGGATCTTATTTTAACATCAGGAAATAAAAAAGAGACTTATTGTCTTTATGTAACCCCAGTATGACTGTGGACACACTATACCTACACACAGTTCTGTCCAAACAACTTACACAAGATGATTTTCATTATAGGTGACCTTTAAAACATGTTTAAAGGATTAGTTCACCCAAAAATAAAACATCTCTTATTAATTACTCACCCTCATGTTGTTCTTATCCCCTGAGAACTTTTTCAGGACACAAATTATGATGTTTTACAGTAGATGAGCTCTCTCATCATCCATAGACAGGAACAGTCCCAAGATGTTCTAAGAAACCAAAATGAACCAAAATGATTGTCAAAACACTCTATGTGACTTCAGTGGATCGACTGTAATCATACAAAGCTCCTAAAACACTTTTGTGCAGCAAAAACTGCAAAAAAACAGCAACGTTTGACAATGTATTCCACTTCAGATTTGGTTGCGCATTTAATACAGGCATTATGATGCTTGTGTGATTTGCTGCTAGTACTTCATATTGCCTGTAGTAAACACACACTGACCTGACATGGAAGAAAAGACATTAAGTCATTATTACAGTGTTTTGGCACACAAAAGTCTTCTTGGAGATTACTATGATTAGATTTGAACCCCTGAAATCACACTGAATGTTTTGACAATGTTTTTGGTTCCTTTTCTGAGGGTCTCTGGACAATTGATGTTTATGAAGACACATATCATTCAAAACATATTAAAATGTGTTCTGAAGATGAATAAAAGTCTCAGAGAACTGGAATGACATGAGGGTTAGTAATTTTTAACAGGATTTTTGGGTGTTTGGGTGAACTAACCCTATAAGGTAAGCATATTATTAGCTTATTACCTATTACATTGTTGTTTCTAATGCAACTGTCAGCATGGTTACATTTCTTTTGCTAATGGCCTCAGTGAACTTTCCGAAACTGATGAGTGATTTGCGATCTGTTGGCTACATCCTATTATTTAGATGAACCATCCAGATCTGTAATCCAGATGGAGCGTTGCACACAAGTGGACAGGAATGTTAAACAACACTCATTGGGGTGTGGAGTGTGCCGTCCTGCGTTGTGATACCTAGCAGCTGCTCAGAGTCGAGCCGCAGACGGTCATGTCCTCCTTTGACTCTCTTGCACCACGATTGGTTTAATTCTGTTTGCACAACAGCGTGTCCTCCATCGCCCCTCTCTCCACCCAAACCCCACCCAGTTATGCGGTCAGACCTCTGGGGAGGAGAGGCAGTGAAATCGTGTATTTCATCATAAAGCTGTCTGTAAGAGCAGCTGGAAGCCACTTAACCAGCGGGGTTACAGAGATGGAGGAAGCCAGCAAATGCGGCTCCATGTCGTGCCCGAGCAGCCGAGCTGGTGAAGGAAGGCATCTGTAGTATGACATTAGCCTCTTGGGGGGGACATTACACACATTCCCATTGAGTCACACCAAATTAGGAGATGCTGTCCGAAATGTGACCGCCAGAAAATTGTGGGGACATAAAGCCTCTGCTGTTAGATGTTCATTCATTCATTTTCTTTTCGGCTTAGTCCCTTTAATAATCTGGGATCGCCACAGCGAAATGAACCGCCAACTTATCCAGCATATATTTTATGCAGCGGATGCCCTTTCAGCTACAACCCATTACTGGGAAACATCCATACACACGTATTCACTCACATACAATTTAGCTTACCAATTCACCTATACCGCATGTCTGTGGACTTGTGGGGGAAACCAGAGCACCCGGAGGAAACCAACCAAAACACTGGGAGAACATGCAAACTCCACACAGAAATGCCAACTGACCCAGCTGAGGCTCGAACCAGCGACCTGCTTGCTGTGAGGCTCATGTTAGATGTTATACAATTTAAAGAAATCAATTAGAGAGTATAATACTATGGCAGAGGTTTAAGTGTTATTATTAAATATATATTCAGGATGATTTCATTGCCATGACCAACCAACCAATATTTGTTCATAGCTTTATGTGCTTTTAATTAACCCTTATATTTTTAAAAAGCAAAGATCCTCTTCCTATAAGTTCAAACTGAGTATCAGAATGAAGCTGGTGCCAGACAGGCTGGTCTGGGTATTTTAGAAACTGCTGATCTACTGTGATTTTCACACAGAAGGGTCTGAATAAGAGAAGACAACCGGTGACAGCCGTTCTTGGGGGAAAAATACCTTGTTGATGCCAGAGGTCAGAGAAGGATGGCTAGATTGGTTCAGGCTGATGGAGAGGCAACAGTAACTTGAATAGCCATTTGTTACTACCAAGATCCGCAGACGATCATCATCTATGCCAAGCAGATGAGCAGTAGAAGGATTGCAGGATGTTTAAATTCAACACAAATAACTTGTTTGCAACAGTTTTGCATGCAACACTTTTTTGTGTGTATATATTGTCTCATATATTATACAGGGAATGTGTCCCTTTTTGTATTTGCATTTGCATTTGCATGTGACTTGTCTATGATGCCAACAATGTCTGCAGTGGTACTAATGAATTCTTTTATATTGACTTGTGTTTTTATCTGTACAGTTGTTTAAATGAAAGGCAGATGGATTGCTTAACTAACAGAGATGCAGCTGTGCTAAAGTGATAGGATGCCAGTCATTAGAATGACACTGCATTAGTCTATACTTCAATACTCTAGTCAATCTCTATGGTAATGACACATTTTTTTCCCCTGTGATTATGTGACTCAACATTTTCTAGTCTCATCTGTTTGGTACCAAAGCTAGCAGCCCTCGTTTCTCCTCCTTTTCATCTCTTAGCCTTGCTGAAAAAAAGATTTCTAAAAAAAACTGTGGTGTCGTGGAGTTTTAACCGTCCCCCCAGCTCTTTAATAATCTGAGCTAGTCACGCAAACTCATGAGAGCGAGTGAGTCATTCTCACTGAGTGTTCAGGCAGTTGCTTGCGGCTCAGATTAAATCAGTTGAAGTTGATCTGTCCTCCATTGGCCTTCTCTCTTAGTACACTATAGTTTAACAGAATAATTCTATGTAACTTATTTTAAAGAATTTAATTTTTAGGGATAGATCACAGAGTAAGGTATTTAGATTACACTGAATGTTCAGGGCATAGCTCTCAAACTCGATTCCTGGAGGGCCACAGCTCTGGCTTGCGTTTCCGAAAACCATCGTTAGCCAACTAACACAAGGTCGCAAGTTGTGTTGTTACAAACATAGTTGTATTGTTGATTTGGTGTTTCCCAAATCCGTCGTTCCAACGAACATTCGCAAACTGCGTCACAAACTTCTATGATTGCAACAGTACCTCTGGAGCTGTAGTTAAAAACATGTTGTAGTACCAGTTATCCCCCCCTATGCTCTATTCATTTAGAACTAAGCATTAAAGTCTTCACTCTTAGGTGTAATTTGCTTTCAAAGTATTTTTACAGTTCAGTTTTAGCGATCTTCATGTTTACAGCTGCACTCCCTTCGCAGTGCACTGTAAAAACATTGATGCCATTTGGAACACAGTGGTGGCTCATGGAGAAAGCTATAGGTGACCTATTAAAACCTATTATTATTATTATTATTAATAACAGCGGAATTTATGTTACACCTTCAAAGCTTGTGAAAACTAAAAATATTGCATACTTTAATAGTTTTAATTTATAGTAGGTTATTTATGAAGTACTGTATGTACTGTACTGTACTGTACTGTTCTGTATGACATGGGCCTGTTGGTTAGAACATTTCAGCAGTGGTTTACATGTGTCAAATTGTAAAAGTAGACTTTTCCAAAAATAAAAAATAAACAATATCCTACTTAATAATAATAATAATAATAATAATAATAATAATAATAATAATAATCGTAAATGTAAATGTAAATGTAATCGGCATCATCATTAATATTGTTATTAAAGTATGATTTGTTTTCATTTCCTAATAATTAACCTCATTATTTGTTTATTTATATGGTTTATATATGAGATTAGAATACATGTTAGCTGTAAGTGATTTTATGTTTTAGATTAGAATATGTAATATTCTCAATAATATTTGTAAAGGAAACATTGGCCTTATATGTGCCATTTACAAATATTTCAATTAATATTGAAAACAAGTGCCTGTTTTTACCAAAACTAATATCGTTTTTCTTTTTAAATGCGTGTTTGTGTAAAACAATATAATTAGCACAAAAAAATGATGGGGTTCTTCTGTAAAGAAGTTGTTCCTCCACCCCGTTTAGAGCATCATTATGGGCGTTTTACGTTATAACTATAGTGGTTCAAACGATGGATCTGCGACAGAGAAACTACGGGTTTTGGGAAACCCTCTTCACTACATCGTTCTTTTCCCAGACAGTGCATCGTACTATTATAGTTCAGCCGCGAGTTACGTTGTTGTTTGGGAAACGCACCTCAACACACTTACCTGTAGGTTTTAAATAAGCCTGAAGGACTCAATTAGTTTGATCAGGTGTGTTTGATTAGGGTATTAGGGTTAAAGCTAAACTGTGTAGAGCTGCGGCCCTCCAAATCCAGGAACTGGATTTGACACCTGTGGTTTAGGGCATAGGTCTCAAACTCTATTCTTGGAGGGCCACAGCTCTGTATTTTGTTCCAACCCTGCTTCAACACGCCTACCTGTAAGTTTCAAATAATACTCATTCATTCCTTTTCTTTTTGGCTTAATCGCTTTATTAATCTGGGGTTGCCACAGCGGAATGAACCACCAACTTATCCAGCATATGTTTTACGCAGCGGATGCCCTTCCAGCTGCAACCCATCACTGGGAAACATCCATACACACTCGGAAACCGGAGCACCCGGAGGAAACCCACGCCAACAAGGGGAGAACACGCAAACTCCATACAAAAAAACACAGACTTACCCAGCCAGGGCTCGAACCAGCGACCTTCTTGCTGTGAGGCGATTGTGCTACCTACTGCGCCACCGTGAAGCCCCAAATACAACTTAAAAATGTTTATTTGAATACCTATTCTTTATTGGTTTTAAAGAAAATTAACTGTAATTAATGTAATTTAAAATTCTTATTTAGGTATGAATTTAAGTATGTGCTGTATGAGAAATGTATATTTTGAAATAGGCATGGGATGATAACCGTTTTTAAGGTATACCACGGTTTGGAAAAGTCAAGGTTTTAAAACCATCAAGATTTTCTGCAATACCGTTTCTAAAGTATGTGCACGATTTCTATTGATGTTTTTTTGTTTTGTTTTTTAGGACAACAGTACCTTCAGCAGAAAAGATATCTGAAGATGTCGTCTTAAATTGTAAAAAAAAAACTGTTTTTGAAACAGATGAAGACAGCAGAAGTCAATAATTAATTTAGCCTGACATGTTTACTGCTCAAATATATTTTAAGGAGTTGTTGAATAACTTTGATATTGTGTTCAAAAGGGTAAAAAGCATTTGTTTTTTACCCAGACATTTAAAAATAGAATATATTTTAGAGCAGTAATCATAATACCCGTTATACCGTGATATTTTTATCCAAGTTTATCATACCGTCAGAATCTTATACCGGCCCAAGCCTATTTTGAAATCTAAAATATGTCAAATGTTATTAAATTTATGTTGTTTTTTATCTTGGATAACATTTTGATATTGGTGATAGTGATGTTAAAGATTTTAAACACTTAACAGTACGAGCCCTTCTCTAGTACCACAGTGTAAATCCAGTAATGTACTATGTTTTACAGTGTTTTTAGCAAATGTTTAATGCGTCAGTGCAGTAGCCAATCATAGGCATCTAATTTAGTAAGGAGAATACATTTAGTATTCACTTTTTGAGTGATCAAAAGGGTGTATTTTTGTGCTGCTAAGTACATATTACTACATTTTAGCAGTGGCTGCTGTGTGAAATGTCTGTTTGCGATGGGATTATACCCATAGCATGAAATATGCCGATATGATGATCATTATAGTGTAGGTACTGTATATTGGTCTACCTGTAAGTTGGATGAATCTGGTTTTATCCAAGCAGTGGCCGTATAAATGTGTATTGTGTTGCCACAATACCTCATAATGTAACTAAGGTAACAAATGATGTAAAATGAAACCACACAATGCCAACGAACTACCCTCCCTCTCTTCATACACACTTTTCTTTCAGCTTCTACCTACAGTAAAGCAGCGGCGTGGGCAGAATTGTTGTCTCTGCTTCAGTTTTTTTGAACACACCTACCAAGAAGAATATTAAAGAGAGCAGAGCCCCTTCTGTTCAGGGCATCTGTGCTGTGTGTGCGTGCTTGTATGCATAACAGCATGGGTGTAAATGCGCATGCATCGCCTGTGTCACGTTTCGCAGTCTGTTCTTACAAGTGACAAGCTTTCTTGATGTCAGAGCAGGAGAAATCTAAATGTGCTTTACTGTGCATTTGGCTCCTGATGCTTCTGTTGAAAGGCCTGTTCAAGGACAGTTATGATTACATTTATTAATTCAGAATAATACAATAGAAGCAATCAAACCTACAAAATACAAATATATGAATAGAATAGAATAGAATAGAATATGTGTAATGTAATGTAACTAGAGAAGTAAAGTTCATAGACAAACTTTATGGTGGCTTAAGAAAGCATAGTCTGAATGTTTTAAGGAGTTTCAAAGTTTAAAAGTTAAAGTAGTTTTTAAGAAGTTTAAAACAGTTGGCATGGATAGATAATTAGGTTGCTAAGGTGTTGCTATGGTGTTCTGATTGGTTGCTAAGGTTTTGCTAGGGTGTTTTAGGTGGTTGCTAAGGTGTTCTGAATGGTTGCTAAGGTGTTGCTAGGCAGTTGCTATGGTGTTTTATTGGTTGCTAAGGTGTTGCTAGGGTGTTTAGGTGGTTGCTAGGGTGTTCTGAATGGTTGCTAAGGTTTTGCTAGGCGGTTGCTATGGTGTTCTAGGTGGTTGCTAAGGTGTTGCTAGGGTTTTCTGAATGGTTGCTAAGGTGTTGCTAATTGGTTGCTAGGGTGTTTTGAGTGGTTGCTAAGGTGTTGCTAGGCAGTTACTAGGGTGTTCTGAGTAGTTGCTAGGTGCTTGCTATGGTGTTGATAGGTGGTTGCTGGGGTGTTTTGAGTGGTTGCTAGGTGGTTGCTAAGGTGTTGCTAGATGGTTGCTATGGTGTTTTTCTTGCTTGCTAAAGTGTTGCTAGGCAGTTGCTAGGTGGTTGCTATGGTGTTTTGAGTGGTTTCTAAGTTGTTGCTAGGTGGTTTCAATGATGTTCTAGGTGGTTGCTAAGATGTTGCTAGGGTGTTCTGAGTGATTGCTAGGTGGTTGCTAGGCAGTTGCTAGGGTGTTGTGAGGGGTTGCTAGGTGGTTGCTAAGGTGTTCCTGGTGGTTGCTATAGTGTTCTAGGTGGTTGCTAAGGTGTTGATAGGGTTTTCTGAGTGGTTGCTTGGTAGTTGCTAAGGTGTTGCTAGGTAGTGTTCTGAGTGGTTGCTAGGCAGTTGCTAAGATGTTGCTGGAAGGTTGCTATGGTGTTCTTCGTGCCGTGCTAGATTTAAAAACAGACAGAGATGAAACAGATCTAATAAAGAGGGGCAGGTCATTCTACAACCTAGGACCAGCTACTGCGAAGACACAGTCATCTCTGCATTTTAGCCTCAACTTAGGGATGCATAATAATCTCTGTTTAGATGACCGAAGAGACCGACCAGGCTGATGCTCAATTAACATGTCTGACAGATAAGAAGTTGCCAGGCTTTTTAGAGATTTAAAAACTAAGAGAAGCACTCTGACTGTTCTGAAAAGGTGTTGCTATGTGGTTGCTAGGGTGTTCTGAGTGGTTGCTAGGCAGTTGTTAAGGTGTTGCTATGGTGTTCTAGGTTGTTGCTAAGGTGTTTCTAGGTGATTGCAAGTGTGTACTAGTTGGTTGCTAGCTGGTTACTAAGGTGTTGCTAGGCGGTTGCTATGGTGTTCTAGGTGGTTACTAAGGTGTTGCTAGCTAGTTGCTAAGATGTTACTAGGCAATTGCTAGGGGTTTGAGTGGTTGCTAAGGTGTTGCTAGGGTGTTCTAAATGAATTAGCATGTTGCTGTTAGCATGATTTTAATATGAATTAGAATGCTGATAACATGTTTCTATTATGACTAGTACGTTTGTTAGTATGTTTCTAGTATGGATTGTTTATGGTGTAAATCCACGTCAGACCAGTTTGGAGGTTGTAGTATGAATGGTCTAGAAGGAGATGCATATAGAAATTAGTTTCAGAAGAAGAACAAGTTTATCTCTAGGCACCCTAACTATATAGCGCATTTATTGTGTATAGCTATTGGCTATATAGTCATACACCCAAAGCACTTTTATGGGCTGGCAGAAGAAGACACGTCCTCAGCCAATTTGTTGATCTTTAACAGCTCAGGCTCATTGGAAATACCTGCCTCACCCTAAATGTTTGTGAATTCTACAATACGTGGCTATGTTTTGGTGCATATTTCAGATAACAAATCTACTAGAGGGAACTACCTATGTTTTTGTGGCTCTGAAATATGTTACTTCTTTAAGATCAGCATGTAGCGAAAATTAATATTATCCTTTTTTTCCCATGTCGTGACGTACATCCAATTTAAACAGTCCTCAAAAGAAAAAAAGGCCATTATAGTGTGCCATAGCAGATGGGAAATGGACACGGAGGATTTCAGCTCCCAGCATGCAGCAGTCTTCTGGAGCACTGCCAGTTTATGTCCTCTTCCCTGACTGTAGAAGAGCACTCAAGGGTGAGGTACAATTCAGATTAGCCGACAAAGATAGATGATGCCGGCACAGTAGTTTTAATGCAAGAATACATTTATTATACAACTAAAAGTCTTTTATGTCATTTTGGCATGGCATTTGAGTAACATTCAAATCTGGCTTCTAAAAGTTAATATATTACGTGTCAAATGCTTTGATTTTTGCAACAACAAAAAATCTGGTAAATGTCTGCAGAGCTGATAGGCTGGTAGTGCTCCACATTTTGTGAGGTTTTACTTGGTGTTATCAAAGGCTTGTATGAAGAGAGATTGTGGTTCGTGCTGTGTTGTGAACTTGAGGATGTGACTGTGCTGAGTCATGTCTCACACCTGCGAGTTAGCAGCTACCTCTGGTGAATAACTACTGTTCCTTTCTACAGGAAATACAGAAGTCTTTGCTCTCCAGGCTAAACGATCCCTCACAATAAGAAAGAATGGAAGGTTTGGGGGTTTAGATGGACAATTGGAAGAACAAAAATTAGAAGATTTCATGCTAAGATAATGTGTAGGAAGAGAGGCAGAACATGCTGGATTTTTAGTTTACGTTTTTTTCATTTGAATAGAGCTCAGTTTTCCTTTAAGTGTTTTGACTTTTAGATCTATTAGTTATTGAATTACATCAAGTACCAATTCATTTACTGATATGTAAATAAAATATGAACATTTGAGTATGCAGTTGAAGTCAGAATTATTAACCCCCTTTTGATTTTTGATTTTTTTTTCCTTTCTTAAATGTTTCCCAAATGATGTTTAACAGAGAAAGGAAATGTTCACAGTATGTCTGATAATATTTTTTCTTCTGGTAAAAATAGTCTTATTTGTTTTATTTTGGCTAGAATAAAAGCAGTATTTAATTTTTTTTATGAACCATTTTAGGGTCAATATTATTAGCCCCTTTAACATATTTTTTTTCCGACTGTCTACAGAACAAACCATAGTTATACAATAACTTGCCTAATTACCCTAACCTGCCTAGTTAACCTAATTAACCCAGTTAAGCCTTTAAATGTCACTTTAAGCTGTATAGAAGTGTCTGAAAAATATAATTTACTGTCATCATGGATCAAAGATAAAATAAATCAGTTATTAGAAATGAGTTATTAAAACTATTATGATTAGAAATGTGTTAGAAAAAATCTTCTCTACGTTAAACAGAAATTTGGTAAAAAAATAAACAGGGGGGTTAATAATTCTGACTTCAACTGTATATGAAACAGAGTGGAATGTACATTATTTTTTCAATGTAATCTTACTGTTTTTATACTATACGTTGGTCTTTGTATTTGCTGATTAATGTCAGAGGAAAAAAATCATTATTAGTGATGAAAATAGTTGCTGATGTGTAATATTTTAAAACTGTACTTATTTCAGAAACAATGATTTCAATGATTTCAGAAAGCACAGCAGTTGTTGTGATGGAAATACATTCTTAATAATTATTTGAATAATAAATGTCTTTACTGTTACCTTTAGTCAATTTATTGCATCCTTACTGAATAATAAATATATTTTAAATATTAAACGTTTCTTTAAAAACACTTCTGTAAACATTTTTGTAATTATTCCTCTGTTGTCTTTCTCTCTCTCTCACTTGTGTTTCAGTATACGCCTCCGTAAGTCTCTACCTACTTCCTCAGAGACCAGCAACTCTCCTGCTGTATGATGATGTGGTGCAGTTACTGTTGGGTTCACCAGGTGAGTTTTTACATACATACCCATATAAAATAAAATATATGCAAATTACTTTTATGACGTACAATTTCGTATTTGGCTATCTATGTAATTTATGCAACATATATTGTGAAATATTGCAAAAATGTTTGTTTGCATACATATTGTTTTCAACCATTGGAATTACAGATATGTACGTATAGTGTATGTGTTAAAATACATTATTATATATATATGAAGAGTTCAGATGCAAAAACATCTAAAAGCCATATGAAATTTCCTTCAAAAATGAGCATTTTCATCTGGCTCTTGTGTGTCGGTTTAGTAATTTCAGGTTTATGGCAAAGAATACACACTTTAAAAAGTCTAAACATAAACAGGAGTCTGAGAAAAATGCTGATTTTTGATGGAAATTTGAGATGGCACTCAGCGGTTTTTGTATCTGAACTCTTCATATACATTTGAAGTCAGAATTATTTGCCCCTCTGTTTATCTTTTCCCCAATTTCTGTTTAACTGAGAGAGGATTTTCTCAACACATTTCTAAACATAATAGTTTTAATAACTCATTTCTAATAACTGATTTATTTCATCTTTGCCATGATGACAGTAAATAATATTTGACTAGATATTTTTTAGGACACTTCTATACAGCTTAAAGTGACATTTAAAGGCTTAATTAGGTTAACTAGGCAGGTTAGGGTAATTAGGCAAGTAATTATATAATAATGGTTTGTTCTGTAGACTATCGGGGGGGATAGCTTAAAAGGGCTAAGAATTTTGACCTTAAAATATTTTTTTTTCAATTAAAAACTGCTTTCATTCTTGCCGAAATAAAACAAATAAGACTTTCTCCAGGAGAAAAAATATTATCAGACATACTGTGAAAATTTTCTTGCTCTGTTAAAAATAATTTGGGAAATATTTAAAAAAGAAAAAAAATTCAAAGGGGGGCTAATAATTCTGACTGTGTGTGTGTGTGTGTGCGTGTGCGTGTGCGTGTGCGTGTGTGTGTGTGTGTGTGTGTGTATCACTTCACTATTTCCACATTTTTTATTTCCTCAAAATTCTATACACAATACCCCATAATGACAATGTTAAAAAATATATATAAAAATTAAAAAATCTGAAAAATCACATGTATTCATCACATTCACACATCATATTCACAGCCTTTGCCGTGAAGCTCTAAATTGAGCTTATGTACATTCAGTTTCCACTGATCATTCTTGAGATGTTTCAGCAGCTTAATTGGAGTTCACCTGTGGTCAATTCAGTTGATTGGACATGATTGAAAAAGGTATACACCTGTCTATAGAAGGTCCCAGGGTTGACATTGCATATCAAAGCACAAACCAAGCATGAAGACAAAGGAATTGTCTGTAGACCTCCGAGACAGGATTGTCTCAAGGCACAAGGCTGGGGAAGGTTACAGAAAAATTTCTGCTGCTCTGAAAGTTCCAGTGAGCACAGTGGCCTGATAAGTGGAAGTGGCCTCCATCATCCGTAAGTGGAAGATGTTTGGAACCACCAGGATTCTTCCTTGCGCTGGCCAGCCATCTAAGCTGAGTCATCGGGGGAGAAGAGCCTTAGTCAGGGAGGTGATCAATAACCCCATGGTCACTCTGTCAAAGCTCCAGCGTTCTTCTGTGGAGAGAGGAGAACCTTACAGTAGGACAACCATCTGTGGAGAAATCCACCAATCAGGCCTGTATGGTAGAGTGGTCAGACGAAAGCCGCTCCCCACCTGGAATTTGCCCAAAGCCATTTGAAGGACTCTCAGACCAAAAGAAACTAAATTCTCTGGTCTGATGAGACTAAAATTTAACTCTTTGGAATGAATGCCAGGTGCTACATTTGGAGAAAACCAGGTTATATAATTATCATTTTTGCAATATTTGGCATATTTTATATATGTGAAATCAAAATATGAACTTGTATGTCATATATGTAATTTGCATATATTGCTATATATCAGATTTCTATATGGGATACATGTTTGGAATGATAGGTGATTATTGTTAGGTGATGATAGGTGATTAATGTTGGAATGATAGGTGATTAAATTATGACAGAATCTAAATTTAAATTAAATTTTTGGGTGAATTTGTTTAATCATTTTTAAAACATCTCAACTCTATTTTATTAATTTTAAAATAATATACTGAAAAAGGAAATGGGAATTCATAGCAAGAAAAATAAACTAGTACATCACAGTTTTTGCTCTAATTTAGATTGGCCATAATTCTTAATTTTTTTATTTATTTTTTTTATTTTTTATGGCGATGCTTCATCTCCATCTTTAATATTAATAATAATCCGTGGTGGCTCAGCCAGGCTGTGTTCCACATGGTTAACTTGCAATTCAAAAGCAGCTCCATTGATTGGCACACACCCTTTGGCGTTTACATGTGCAGATGTGTGGAACTGCTGAGCTGGTGCTTTCATAATCAGACCAACACTATGGTCTCGTTTCTCAGGAGCTGCCAATAAGCAAACGCAATTTAACAGAGACTGAACACGGTGTCTGTGAGCTATTTCACCACATTCCATGCTCAATAAATGTCGACTAAGATTTACAAACATGATCAAATGACACGTTTGCTTTGGCAGGTGGTTGTTTCCTCTGGCAGCGTGAGGAAGATTTACAGAAACTGCAGCCTGTGTTGCTTGGGTGGCTCGTGTGTTTTGCAGTGCCAGTGAGGTGTTTAATGGAGAGTGTTATGGCTCAGATTATAGTTGTAAGATGGTGATTTTGAAGGTCAGTGTTATGGCTGGGCAATACAGCAAAAAATTAAGTCACATTTCAATAATCTATTTTGGTTTACCCAGTTGACTTGATAACATTTCTGCAACATTTACTTTATTAAATATTACAAAGTACCAAGCATGAAGTGGTTAAAAGTGTAAAACTGTAGTTGAGGTGTATAGTGCTATAACACACCTGGAAACTGAAAACTACAATTCCTCTCCAAAATTGCACAATGGATGAATTATGGAATTATGGAAATTGCACAATGAATGAATCACATGCTCTGATGAGTCTTGATTTATGCTATGCCTTTCTTATGGCAGGGTCAGAATAAAGCATTAAGCATAATAATGCGAAAAAGTACATAGATTTGTGCATTTCCTTACTCACATGTGCAGCCATTTTGCCATTGTGGCTGGTATATTCTGGGAATTTTTTGTACCCCTTTGTTTCTAGTGTGGTCCTGGAAAATCTCTGTTTCAAGGGCTATCTAGTCCTTCTCTAACATAACAGTCGGATGACAATGGAGTGAGGATCCACATGCAGCTGTATTTAATAGAGATTGGTCAGGCTGGCAATGGTCAACAGGAACAAACAGTAGTATGAAGGCAACCCAGAAGCATAGTCAGAAATGTGTATGTACAGCCGGCAAAACAAAATTACCAAAAAACAAGACAAGGAGTCAAAAATATGTTTAGACACGGCAAGACAAGAAAACGCTTTATGGTGTTACAAGTAGACAAGACACAGTAATGTGTGTGTGAATGTAAGTAGTCTATAGTTCCATCCCAAATGGCACACTATACACTGCACTTATGCACTATGTACATATGCACTTACACACTCAACAACATAGTATATGTAGTGTCGTCCCAAATGGAACACTAACGTTTTTTTACTAAGTGGAAATTCAACGGTTTCCCTGATGACGTTTGACGGTTGCCAAATTACCGAAATAAATGACCAAAGTACCAAATACCTGCCATAAATATAACCGCACTCACCATCGAGAGGCGGTATAATCACTCTCGTAGATAAATTCTGCTTTCACAATCCAAATAAATAAAGTTATCCAACATGTGTGTGTGTATTCAACTGTGATATTGGAATTGGTGTGTGTGAGGTGCATGATGGGATATGTAGTTCATAAAGTGACAGAATTATAGTCCGGCTGAAGCCTGGATCGCTGATGATCGTGACACCTTACCCTTGCGCCCTACACCTTCGATCTAAAGAGAACTGGGACACACCTCCTTCACGTGAATGTGCAAAATGAGGGGTAGGGGGAAGGGCTAAGAGGTAGAATTGGAAGTGGACCTAAAGGCACAGTATTGTAATTTTTGCCACTAGATTGCATGTATTCACAACAAACAAAGTTTTCCAGCAGCTTGTTTTTAAATGTAAAGCTTGAAGAATTAAAGCATTTATAAAGGCAAAATAGGTTCCGACCAAATAAAAGCAAGAACTAATAAGTATGATGCTCTACGCCTTCAAGCTAAAGAGAATTTGGATACCCCTACCATTCACATGAACGTGCAAAATGAGGGGTAGGGGGGAGGGCTAACAGGTAGAATTGGGGTTGGACATAAAGGCACAGTATGTAATTTTTGCCACTAGATTGCATGTATTCACAACAAATGTTTTCCAGCAACTTGTTTTTAATTTTACGGGTTAAATAATTAAGGTATTTATAAAGGCAAAACTGGTGAGAACGAATAAGTATGATGTAATGTGTTACATGCAAACTTGAGCATCAAGGGCCTCGCTCTTTTTTTCTGTGTGTGTTGTGTAAGCATCCTGACACAGCTCTTTCTGCCGGATTCTTATCAACTTAATGAGCTCGATCTTTCTGTGCATGCAGGGACCATGAAACTGTGTGTGTGAGTCCCTGATGTGCTCAAGTGATTCTAGTTGCATGCACTCAAATGATGCGTTGTCCTCCCATCCCCACTTCTGCTGAGAAGCCAACAGCTTTCTCTCATTCCCTTTTTACATTCAGTAAGCTCTCGTTTTAGAATACCCTCAGTGTCCTCAAGCTGTTCCAGAGATAAATGGGCAACTTGTTGTGCTCAGTATGGAAGCAGACATTGCGGTATAATTTAAACATTTTAATTAGTGTGTAAAGTGTAATACTGAAACTGAATACATTTCAAGTGAATATCCACAGGCATCTTTAATACCACAGATACATTATTTCTTCTTTCAGACCTTTCCGTTTAATTAAAGAAGCATTAATGTACATTTTTAACCAACTAGTATTTTGTGTTTAATTCGTGATATGAAACATCATCTAATTTCTTAATGTATTGAATTAGCTTTTATATTGTTTAGCCATGTTTTGTCAATTTATATTTTGTTTTACCTTTATTTTAGTTATCAAATTACTGTTGCAGGATAATGGGTTCACTTTTAACTGATATTGCGATATTTTGTTTTGTTGCAATATACACTACCTGACAAAACTCATGTCGTTGATCCCAGTTGTAAGAGCAACAAATAATTTCTTGGCTAGATCTAGATGATTATTTGGAAAAGTGGCAGAAGGTATCTTCTGTTGAACTGCATCCCAATCATCACAAACACTGCAGAAGACCTATTGAATTTTCACAGAAATCAGGCAAGTTTGGTGAAGGAAAAATCATGATTTGGGGTTACATTCAGTATGGGGGCATGTGAGAGATCTGCAAAGTGGATGGCAACATCGAAAGCCTGAGGTATCAAGACATTTGTGCTGCCCATTACATTACAAACCACAAGAGAGGTCAAATGTTTTGGCGGGATAGCGCTCCTTCTCATACTTAAAAAATTTTGTGAAAGCAAAGAAGGTCAAGGTGCTCCAGGATTGGCCAGCCCAGTCACCAGATATGAACATTATTGAGCATGTCTGGGAAAGATGAAGGAGGAGGCATCGAAGATGAATCCAAAGGATCTTGATAGACTCTCGGAGTCCTGCAAGAACGCTTTCTTTGCCATTCCAGATGACATTATGAATAAGTTATTTGAGTCATTCATCATGATCTTCATTGTATAAATAATAATTATATATATATATATATATATATATATATATATATATATATATATATATATATATATATATATATATATATATATATATATATTATTATTATTATTATTATTATTATTATTATTATTATTATTATTATTATTTATCCAATGAAGATCATGATCAAATATATGATTAAATATATATATATATATATATATATATATATATATATATATATATATATATATATATAATCATATATTTTGCTTTTAATCTTTAATAAATAATCTATACCTGCTGTGTGACTATTGCAAGTACACACATTTTGATTTCAATCCTCAAACAATGTATTGTTCAGCCCTAGTATTTAATGATTACAAATTCGGGTACTTAGAAACTTTAAATTAAACACGATACTTTACAGATTTGTGCCTTAAAGATTCTGTAATGATCTTAATGACATTGAATTCATCAACCTATTTCTAAAGCTAGGAATAAAACTTACTATTTACTTATTGGAAAAAGATGTTGGATAATGATTTATATTGATAAATTAAATTACAGGTAAAATTGTACTAATGCACCCATTTAACTCATTTGTATTACTTTATACACTGTCAGAGAAAACAGTGCTTGCTGAGGAAAGTAGAGATCTGAACTCTCACTGGCTTGTTTTTTTCCTGCCTGAAAATGCATCACCAAGGCAACGCTGGCAGTGGCAATAGAATGAGCTTTTTGAAAGAGGAGGGGTTATTATTAAAGAGTTGTATATTAGTCTCTGTTGCGTAGGAGGAGTGTGTCATGTAAAGCCTGATCTGAGATCTGCTAGACTATCAATGAGGTTATTCTGCTGACCAGTAAATTATTGTTATAAACAGCATTTCAATGCCCCTAGAAATGAGTCAGTGCAATATGTGCCCTTATTGTTTTTCCTAGACATGCATCATCAGAATATCTGTGTGAGTTTTTGGGAGGATTTCTTCAAGCAAAAGTACACGCAGAAATAGTCGGAGCTGTGAACCATAGTGTGGGTGAATATTTGTGCTAACAGCATGCCAGCCTGAAAAGAAGTCACGCAATAGATTTGGGCTTGATGATTTGTTTAGAAACATGCAAATATAAAAGTGTGAAAGTAAATGTAGGGAAAGTCACAGTTATAAATCATTGTGTTTGTATACATGTCTTTATAGGAATAGTTTACTCCAAACTATACATTTACTCACTATTTACTCACCCTCAAGTGATTCCAAACCTTTACACATTTCTTTATTCTGTTGAACACAAAAGAAGATGTTTTGACGAAAGCTGAAAACCTGTGACTTCCATATTAGGAAAAAACAAATACCATGGAAGTCAATTGTTTTAGGTTTCCAGCTTTCTTCAAAATATCTTATTTTTTATTTAACAGAAACAAGAAAGTTGAATAGTTTTGGAACAAATAAAGGGTGAGTAAATAATAGTACAAGGACTAGCTTTAAGTGCATTTCAATGAGTTTATTTCAGAATACAGATTCATTTCAAGGCTGAAAGATGTAGCCATAACTGATCACAGTTGCGGCAGCTAGCTCTATGCAACGCTAACATGATTGGCCACTGAAGCTAAGCAAGGCTGTGCCCGGTCATTATCTAGATGGGAGACCACATGAGAAAGCTAAGTTGCTGCAGGAAGTGGTGTTAGTGAGGCCAGCAAGGGGGTGCTCAACCTGTGGTCTGTGTGGGTCCTGACGCCCCTATATAGTGAAGGGGACACTATACTGCTCAGAGAACGCCGCCATTCAGATGAGACGTTAAACCGAGGTCCTGACTCTCTGTGGTTGTTAAAAACCCCAGGATGTCCTTCGAAAAAGAGTAGGGGTTAAACACTGGCATCCTGGCCAAATTTGCCCGCTGGCTTCTGCCCATCATGGCCTCCTAACTATCCCCATATGATAATTGGCTTCATCACTCCACCGATCAGCTGGTGTGTGGTATGCCGTCTGGCGCAATATGGCTGCCGTTTGCAGGTGGATGCTACACACTGGTGGTGGATGAAGAAATTCCTCCCAAAAATGTGTAAAGTGCTTTCAGTGTTTAGGAAAGTGCTACATAAATGTAAGGAATTATTATCAAGGCTTGACATTAACGTTTTTGATCAGCAGCAACTGTGGCTAGTAGTTTTCCAACATTACTAGCCACTTGCCATTTTCACTAGCCACAATTTTGTTGTTATTTCACCAGTTAACTATACAAAAAAGGGAAGTGTATCTCCTACTAAAGCAGTGTTATTGTAAAGGATGGTCATAAAACATATTATCAAAAATAACTGTAAGCAAAAGAAAACAGGTGAAAAACATTCCGCGTACGATAATGAAAGGATTAATGTATGCACACAGTTAATGTTAGGCCCATTAATAATCATCTCAAAAAATGGTTAAAGCGAAAGCAGCAACCACTGCTGCTTACAAAAAATCTCGAGCTTTTGAAAGTATCGTTTTATTTCCCGTCTATTTCAAAGAGAACCGATCACACCAGTTGCGTTTCCAGGCACGCAAGGAAAAGGGAGCGCGTGAGTTTTTAAAAAGCATGACATCAGTTGTGCACATATTCACCTACTTTCTTTTGCTGGCGCGAACAGTTATTTTTGTTGTGCTGCTTCTCGATTCTAATATTACATTTGCATGGTTATTTACAAATTATCATAAACTAAAATTCAAATTTTTAGTGACGAGCCAGCAATGGCAATTTAAAAAATATTTTCAATATTTTAAAGTCTAATCACATATTCGTAATAACAATAAAAGCATATCGCCATGTCCCTTTCTTAAGTTAAATCTACCATATAACTATGCATAATACAATCATCAGACATCCATTTTTTTTACCCCTTCATTTTTCCAATCTCTGAACAAGAGGGGCATGACGTCTTCCTCTCCCAACGGAGCCCAATCACATCTGTAACTAAGAACATGTGCAATGGAGAGAGAGATGAGAAATGACTCCCCTGACCGGAGAGAGAGGCAGGGTGAAAGAGGAGAGAAAGTGTTTTTCTGAGAATAAACTGGTGAGAATCATGCTGGAGTGTGAGTAGAATGTAAATCTCCTAAGACCTGCTTGCATGAACAGCTTCCAGCCACAGGCCCTATTGAGATACAGATAGCTATTGAGTCATTCTTACTGCTGTAAGTCAAGCCATTGACAAAACGGCAGTCTGCAGGTGAACTCCAGAACTGATCTCTGGACATCATTCATCATTTGGATGCTTTCTGTGGGTTTCTAGCGCGGCTTACATGCTTACAAAGGCCACAACAATTTTGAGAGATGGCTAATCTTTAAAGATCACTTAAAATGTTCTTTGGGTGAACTGACAATTGTCTACCATATAAATAATCCTACACTTAAAAATATTAATTGGTTTTACTACATTTTTTAAGGTAAGTCATTGCAAACTACTTATTTCGGCTGAATTTTAACAAACAAATAAGTTTGAACATTACTAAATTTTATTTGGTTTTTAACCCCTTCAGACCTGAATTATGTTCCAAATTTCAGAAAAATATAAAAGTATATTTTCAAAGTTCTTGAGGCTCCCATTAATGAGATCAAATTATTATTTTTTTAATTCATCACTCTTTAGGGGTATTTTTTTTTTGTCCATTGTAGTGGACATCAGGTCCAAACAGTTGTACTTCCCTAACATTATACCATCATAAAATAAAAAAAAAACCACACAAAAAAGTTAGTATACACTTGAAGTTTATTTTCAAGGTCACAAACATCAACAATGTAACATTTTCACTTTAATTTCTTGGTTTTTATTTTTAGATTGCACATTGTTTATAACAAACTAAACATCTTTAGAATCAATCAATTCAGTCATGTTAGACATGCACCCATTTTCATTTACATCTGCATCATGATCTTCTCTGTCTTCTTGATCCTGACTTTCCTCTGCCTCAACCTCAATTTCTCCCCCTACCTCTGGTAACAGTGGCTCATCTCTGTCTTGCCCTGAAATTGTTAGCAGAAACTGCCCATATAAATTGTTTGCAACAGTTTTTAGTGTAATATGAACCATCTAAACTTCTAATAGATTAATAATTGATTGATATAGCTAACAATTTTAACCAAATTAAAAGCAATTTATCCATTTGTATCTATTTACTCACACAGATGAACGCATCTATATCAGGATGGATAACAGGCATTCAGCATTAACTCTCATTGTTTTCTTCAGACAGTTTGACCCCAAGGTCGGCAATACTAATGGCGTTCAAACAGCCCTCTGTACAAAAAGCCTAATGACGCATCTAAAACCATGGCTTTGTTGTGGAAATGGTGATATATTGGCTGTTAAGAGAAGTGCACTTTAGTGATTTAGCATGAGTCTCTTTAGTGAGCTCGAACATTGGGAAACATCCATACATACAATTCACACACATACACTACGGTCAATTTAACACTACGGTCAATTTAGCTTATTCAGTTAACCTATACTGCATGTTTTTGGACTGTGAGACACCTGGAGGAAACCCACGCCAACACAGACAGAACATGCAAACTCCACACATAAATGCCAACTGACCCAGCCGGGGCTCGAACCAGTGACCCTCTTGCTGTGAGGCGATTGTGGTACCCACTGCGCCACCGCGATGCCCCCAATTGTCCAATTTAAAGATTGTATAAATGAAAACTAAATGTTTGGGAAAACACTTTGGTCAGTGATTGTTTTTTTGTTTTGTTTTTTTTTTTTTTTGGGGGGAGGGGGGGGTTATTATTATTATTATTGAGCATATAAAAAGTGAAACCCATCAGGGGAGGCCAACCACATGATTCTGCATGTGAAGAGGATTCTCTGTGCAATTCAAATTGCCCAAGCTCCTTAGGAGGCTTGCCAACTGATGATGCAAATAGTCCCAAATAGACTGTTCAGTTCCTTTACTGCATAATCATAGTTTACAGTGTCAGGTTTACAGGGAATCAACCATCTGCAGCCCAATCTTGTGGAATTGGAAGCTTTGTCGACCTGACACTGGTGCAGCTATTCTTATTATCATGGAAGATGCAAATTGCTGCTACTGTTACAGTATACAATTAGGCTAAGAATCCAAAATCTAAAGATATTTGTTGTGATTAGGTTGTAAAATATAGCCTAAAGTCCCCAGTGTACTTCACATGAAGTTCGTTTTCACTCTTCATTTGAGGGCAAAAATATGTTTGAAAAGGTTGAGTGACAGAGTGCTCTGCTGGGTCATATTTTGGTTTTAAGGGTCTCCAACAACAGGCTGATATGCATGCAAGGTCAAAAAACACTTTAATTGTCTTTTAATATGTGTTTATTTTTACCTAATTATCCCAGAGACTCCCATTTAATTTGTTCAGCGATTCATTTGTTCCCAAAGCCCTCCTTAGCGCGAAGCTAATCTATGCTGATTGAACCGATGACAGTCTGTTGCGATTGGTTGAAAGCAGTCAGTATGAGACAGAGTGAAATGCCCACCATGGCTTATCAACAATACTGATGTAGTCAGAGTGCATAGTGTATGTGTAAGCATAACTGCCCACCACCCACCCACCCCTCTCCCGGTTGCTGTGAAACTATAGAATGGCTTCAGAACATTTGGGTTATAGTAGGCCTATACGACAACTTTTTTGGACCCTTATAATAGGCTACCTTTATGGCTTTTGTTGGCTTATAAATTACACAGATTATAGCGCACACGCAAGATTGGATCTGGATCGGTACCACCTGGCCGATACCCGATCCAGCAAAAATATGCGGTATCAAACCGATATCCGATCCAAGTGTCGGGATCAGTGCATCCCTCATATGTCAAATAAGTTCTACAGCATGCCCACCGATTGCATAACAAATCACAGCGTCACAAAACGCACACCTCAGCAATTTTGCTTTAGTGAGCTGTTTCAAACTGTCGAAACAAACTCAAAACAAACTTTTTGTCTGAAATGACATTTCATTTCATTCTTCAATTTCATTTGAAACATATTGGGGACTTAACTGAACCTTACTTGTGTCTTAAGTGCTAATTTACATGTTTGTTTCTGTTTATAAAACACAAATTACGTTATGTTTAATTTGAGAGATCCAGATGAATACACTGCATGCTATTAATTCCTCTGCTCATCAAATGGCAAGTAAACAAATGAATAGCTCTTACCAAAAAAGCTAAAATCAAAGAGGGAATGTCACAGCATGCCTGCTTTCAATGGTCGCTAAGCACTGCCACACAATCCTGGATGTCTGTGCTGATCAGTGACCAGCTAACCCAGCACTAATCAGAGCAAACAGCCTACAGTGAGACATACACGCTTATATTTATAGGCCTTCCTATTTGCCGCTTTGCACACTACGTTAGCTAAGTGGAGGAGGGGTAGGGATTACTGTAGTGTGGATTCTGAGCTTAGGATTCTCTCATAAAATGTTTCATGAAACATGGAAGGCATTCATAATTAGCCTAATTCTAGAAACATCTTTTTTTAAAGATATGTTTTAGTAATTATTTGAAATTATTATTTCCCTTTTTGCGCCGCAACTATTTTGCGATTCTTCTTTCTTACAGGCAAGAGAGTAGGATAACACATAGTAGGAGGCAGCTGAAAAAGAAAAAGGTTTAATCACTTGCTCATTATAATACAAGCACTGCTTAAAGGAATTAGCTATTGACAGAATCCTATAAAACAGCATTCACGAGTGAATCACATGGAAACAAACTCTTTAGCAGCTCATTATTAGGGCTGGGAACCAATAACTGGTTCTTATTCAGAACAGTGTGTCACACAGGGCAACTATTTTAGTCCAATTTGTGAAATACTAATGACTTGGTCCTTGTCATAAACAGACTCAATAAATTCTTCACGATTATTCCATCCTTACTCACTATACCAGTAAATTTCAATATCGACTTGTTTAAATCTCTGTTTTCTAGGATCCCGGAGACAGCCATGGGTACAGCTTCAGAGAAGAGCCATCCAACCACCCCTAAACAACTCCCAAATCACCCTCTCTGCAATGCTGACCTCTTCCCGGAGTCAGTATGAGCTTGGAGGCTTTCCTTACCCACTCGCCATGGAGAACAATTCAACGGGTGAGTTTACCCAACGAAATAGGTCTCCCATCCGTCTGGTCATTACTATTTCACTCCTAAGTGCAATCATTAACCATTGCAAAGAATGGCTTGCAAATATGGCCTCATTATATTACTGTCTGTCTTGATTCAGGAATCAACAGTAGTTGGGTAGAGCTAACTGCACTAGCTGCAATGTGCGCTCAGCTCACTGGGCCCAATGGCACTGAGGTTCAGGTGTCAGAACCCATCCACATCTCCATCCCCCTTCCTTCTGACTCTCCTCTTAAGACTGCCACCAGTGTCCCAGTCTGGAGATTTGAGGACAAGACAGGTAAACATTTAAATGCAACACTGAAACTTGGGTTTACCCAGTTGTTCTCAATTCCTTACTTGCTTACTTAACATACCTGAATCAGATCATCAACTTGTTAACAGGAAAATCCACTGATTCTTGTGTGTCAAATAATACAAATACAATGTTCAAGGCAGGAGGGCCCACGGACCGGAATTGAGAACCACTGGGTTAACCCAAAGCTACATTAGTTTAGTGCTAGTGCTCTAGTGCTGCTCTTATAGTGTCACCTTCCTGCAGACAGAGTTTACCTCCGATCCTAGTTAAACAACTTAACTAGTTAATTGAGGTCTTCAGGATTACTGGAAACTTCCAGCAAGTATGTTGGGACAGAGTTAAATTCTGTAGGACAAGTCCTTACAGGAGCAGCGATGGGCACATCTGTGACAGTTCATGCAAAATTAAGTCACAATAAGTGGACTCAGAGGAAGACACAGGGGCTTTTGGGATAGGGGGGTTGTACATTTTTAAATAGCGAACAAGAGGCAGAGAGAAGGTAGAGTTGAGGCATAAGAAAGACACTGAAATCCTCAAGAACTATTTGAGAGTAATTTCAGGCAGGTCCAGGTGAAGTAAGAACCGTTGAAGTGAGTGTGCAGCACAAATCAAAAGAAAGCAAAGAAAGGTCTTCTCACATTGAAGAGATAATAGCCTGCCAATTCATAAAGCAGAAATCATCTCCAGACACTGACCCTGTCATGACATTGTTCCCAAAACAGGATGTGATTTAGTACATGGCAAGCTTTGCAGAATTCTCTAGATTATTTACTGATGCCAGTTTAATAAAGAGAACAGCTCTGGTGGAAAAATCTATATGACTAAAAGAGGGTATTCGGTTGTTTTCTGGCTTTACATTCAGCTCTTAGTTTCTGTGGATTGTTTCTCATATAGTTGCAAACGTTACTTTTTTATTCCATTGGTTGGACTGCTTATTAGGATCTCTCCTAAAGTGTGTTAAAAGATTACTTAACTCCACAGAGAAATCTCAAATGATTTTAACATAAGCAGCTTAGTCTATGGCAACCTAATCCCAGATCCCCCATTTACTCACCCAGTGCAGAAGGCAAATGAATGATTGGTCAGGGAAGGGTAATACTTGGACAGATGCCCATCAAAGGGGCCATAAATAAATATATGTTTATATATGGGCTGCCACTCTATTTTGGTCCCTTTATGGAAATCGTACTTTACCACCTACCATTGCATGGGTTATACAAGTACAAGTAGGTTAATTAGGTCATACAAGTAGGTTAATTAAAGATGACCCATATTGCATTTAAGTGTGTGGTTGTCAGTGAGAGAGAGTCTCTGACACCTTTGACTCTTGTCCGGTTGTCAACCTAACTGACAAGTTAAGGATGTTGTCAGAGAATAGTGTCTGTGTATTGCCCCCTAGAGGAATTGGTTTGATATAGGAGCACACAGTAGCTTGATACATGCATATGATTAGTCTGCGCCAACAGTTACCAAAATATCAGAATTTTGTCTAGACTGAAATGCTAGTAAAGCTTTAGAAAAAGACAATCCTGATTATTCATTGTGTGTAGTCAGTTAGACTGTGTTTCAGAGTAGAGTTAGTTCTGCAGAACAGGGACCTGTATTCTTGAATGATGGGCAGTTTGTTTTTCACCATGTGATGGACGCATGTGCTCGAAGCTACAGAAGACTTTATTGTTTGAGACTTGCTGCTCTGTAGACTGTAAAAATGTGGATGTTGAGAATACAAATGAGAAGGCGGCTGCATTCTCAAAGCACAACAAAGAGCCCTGACTCACTCTCGGAGTCGTATACACTAATGCAGCACCAGTATACATGATGTCACCTATTGCTAAGTCCCAACCCTCTGGTTTTTCTAAATAAAAAAAAAGGGTGGGGACTAAGTGCCCCAATGTATTCTGATTATGAAAACATTCATTGTCTTGCTGAAGATTTACCATGTGGCTACTAAGGCCCTGTTTGTTTTGGAGACAGATCACAGACAAAACAGCCCATACAGAGAGAGCGGATGCTTATGCACATGGCTCTTGGAGGGGTTTATTATACTGGGAAAGCCCCCTGCTTCACAGCACTGAACATATAGCACCTTCTAGTGTGCATAATTACACATTGCGCACAGCTGCCTGTCTCTGTTTAGTGCTCTAGTTAATGTTTGGTTTCTTAGGTTGCTACTTTAAAGCTGAAAGTGCACAAGGTTGTGAATTCTGAAATTATAAACAGCAGTATTTAATAGGCAATAAAAAATTATAAGAGTAAAAACCATTTCATGTTGTTGCTTTTTAAAAATAAAATATAGTAACAGGTCTATTTCAGTATGCTCTAGTTGTAAAGCCCAGCAAAGCGAGAGTGTTGTCTTTAGGGGAGGGCGACATTTGAGATTGTGTTTGTCAGGGTTCACCCTGTCAGAACCTATTAACTCTCTGTGTTCTTTTGTCTGGCCTTGGGCTTTTTGGAGAATTTGTGCCCCTCGTTGCCTTGCTTTGGTGCTCTATATTTCATTATTGTGTGATTTTGAATAGTGCATGGTAACCTAGACTGATCCTAGACCTAAAATGACTTTTTAATGAAGAAAAGCAATTGAATGTGCAATTTGGCACAGTTTGGGTCTAATCTGTCCCTGGCACACTGCCAATTCACATTTAATTGAGCTTTTACTGTAAGCTGAAGCAAGATTTCAT
The DNA here is from genome assembly GCF_903798145.1 of Danio aesculapii. NCBI lineage: Eukaryota > Metazoa > Chordata > Actinopteri > Cypriniformes > Danionidae > Danio > Danio aesculapii. The sequence continues at coordinate 20,120,682 of NC_079437.1, read as the reverse complement.
TGCATTTATCCATGTCTGTTCAATTTGTAATGATGTCCTGATTTGCTGCAGGTCTATGGGTCAGAAGTGGTGCAGGATACATTAAAAAGGAGGACACTCAAATGACATGGAGTTTTGTGGCTCCAAAGTTAGGATACTGGCTTGCAGCATTTCCCTCAACCTCAGGTGAGACCAGTTGCATTAAATTACACTATATAACACACATTTTAAAGATATACTGTAGTTCATTTTTAAGATCAGTAAACATTAGGCATGGGACGATAACCGTTTTCAAGGTATGCCACGGTTTGGAAAAGTCAAGGTTTTAAAACCGTTCCTAAGGTTTGTAATACCGTTCCTAAGGTATGTGTAAGATTTTTTTATTTACTTTTTTAGGACAACAGTATCTTCAGCAGAAAAAATATCCAAAGATGCCATTTTAAATTGTAAAGAAATCTGTGTTTTTGAAACCAATCAATACAGTAGAAGTCAATGATTCATTTGAATTATTTAGCCTGATATGTTTACTGTTTCAAAATATTATAAATCTTTCAAAAAATAAAATGTTGTTTTCAAAGGGGAATTTTGTTTGTTTTTTACCCAGACATTAAAAAAAGAATATATTTTGGAGCAGTGAGCACAATACTGTAATACCGTGAAATATTTATCTAAGGTTATCATACCATCAGAAACTTATACCAGCCCATGCCTAGTAAATATTATGCACAGACTGGCATTTTCATCATGTAACATTACTGATGATTTATTGGTTTATTTTTAATGCTTAAGATATGTGTATTTTTTGAAGGATCTGGTCTGAACACCTCTGGACTAAGAGACATCACTACCTATCACACCATTTTCCTGCTGGCGATTCTGGGTGCCATGGCACTGCTAGTGCTTATTCTCCTGTGTTTGCTACTGTACTACTGCAGGTATAACTTTGTGTATGTTTGTAGTGTGCTTACCCCACATATTTTCACTCTGTATGTTTGTTGTGTGTAAAACTGATTAACTGATATTCCTATGCCTTAGTAATAAGTGAATAAACCCATTTCATAGCAAGACAAAAAATACTTGATGAAAATGAATCAAAAAGCATTTAATCGTGTTCAAAATCTATTTGAGTTTATTCTGTTGAACACAAAAGAAGATCTTTGGTTCCCATTGACTTCCATAGTCTTTTTTATCTACTATGGAAGTCGATGGGTCACAGCAACCAGCATTCCCTAAAATATCTTCTTTTGTGTTGAGCTAAGTTTTAAAACCACATGATGTATTTTCAGTGAACTAACCTTCAATTCAATGAGCAAACTGAGCAAGATATCATACATTTGTATTAGTCATTAGTATAATATCTAACAGATAATGATTTGAATTATCCAGGAGGCGATGTCTAAAACCTCGGCAGCACCGGCGTAAAATGCACCACTCATCCACTCTGGAGAGCTCAAAGAGAGACCAGGGCACATCCACTTCTCACCTCAATCTGATCAGCGGTGGACACATGGAGACAGCCTCCTCAACAGGTGACCATGATGGCCTCAAGTCTGACCTGTCCTCCAATCGTGATCTCAACAGCTCTCGAGATGACTTCTTTAAACATGGCCCCACCCAAAGACAACATCACTCCAGGACAAATGCTGATTCAAAACGTGGAGAGAGCTTCCAATTGAAAGCTACACGCTCTTCAAACACAGGAACTCGAGATCTGCTTCTTCAGGATGACTACGGCAAAGGTTACAGCTCTGCTGAGGACTCAGATGATCGCAAATACAATCACCATAATGCTAAAGACAACCAGGGCTATTCATCAGACCCACCATCTCCACCTCCACTTTTGCCACCATTTGCCGGCCACTACCAGGATCTCAATCGGGACAGCAAGCCTCCAGAGTATTATGCATCAGCAGGGGATCACCTCAATCGGCCCTCTTCGGTCAATACCCAGCCTGGCCAACTGATCTTCTGTCACTCAATGGAGCAGATGAAAGAGAGCATGTACCACAGCATGGTACCCACATTGGTCATCCCTGCACATTACATGCATCTGTCCTCTGACTTGACAGCTGTGGAGCAGGCAATGGAACGGCAACAACAGCTGCAGCACGACATGGAGGGCATCCAGGTTAGTATGACTCTACCAAGGCAGCAGAATCAAAAGCAACAACAGCAGCAGGCCAGGGCTGATAATGAAGAGGAAGAGTCAGGTAAACAAGCAGATGGATCTTCGGAGGAGAACTGGGGATCGGACCAATCCAGTGCCCCAGTTCGTATTCCAGTCCTTTTCAATGACTCCACCATTGCTCAAATGAATGGAGAGCTGCAAGCAATGACAGAGAAGAAGTTGCTGGAGCTTGGGGTGAAGCCACACCCTCGTGCCTGGTTCGTTTCCCTTGATGGCCGCTCAAACTCTCTTGTTAGACACTCCTACATTGAGCTGAGCAATGAAGCCTTGCGTCCACCTTTGGGCGCCTGCAATCAATCTCTGGACCAGCGTACTGAAGCAACCCCCACCAATTTAGGGAAATCTTCTCACCGAAAAGTAAAAGAGGATGGCAAGGTAAAGGAGGGAGGTGAAAGAAAAGCTCATGGTAAAATTTATTCCAAGCTTCCTGTTATTGAAACTCCAGACTCCAGCAGCGAAAGCCACTCAGCCATGTACTCACCTGAGGAGAACTCAACAGCACCATTACTTGATGAAACTGCAGAGGTGTCCAGAGGTGGGACGTTCCCACGTAAAGGCCGCAGCCGAGACAACAGCACCCGTAGTAGTGCCAGTGAGGTCCACCGAGACTCGGTCACCAGTCCTGATGACGATAATGATGACAAAGATGATGACGGAGAGAATAAGAAGAGCCCCTGGCAAAAGCGTGAAGAAAGACCCCTCATGGTGTTTAATGTCAAGTAATGCTGTCCAGGACTGTTTATGGAACCGTCTTGGCTGTACCCTTCTTTTGCATAGATACTCACTAGTGATGAGGTGTGAAGATGCAGAGCTAGAAGAAAGTCTGATGAAAAGCACAATATGAGATATGGCACTTACTTGAGTGATCTGTTTCAACCATCAAGACTAGGTACAAAGAATAAGCACTGAATGCCACCTGCATAGAAGCATCTGAAGTCGTCACACCCTCTTAGATATCCTTCAGACGGTTTATACACCTGATGTTGTTCTGGCAGCAGTTCATCAGGCCAGAGGGAGTTGAACTGAATCTCAAGATGTTGTCTTGCTTTCTTTGAGGGTTACCCAGTTTTTGTAAGAATGACCATGAGCCATTTTAAAACTAACTTTGGAAAGCAATCCATAAGCCTTAAAGAGCTTTATCCTTTACTTAAGAAATATAAACGAATACGAATTTGGTATGAATGAAAAGAGGGCTGTTGTAAGATTTTCAAGATAAGTTTAGATTACTTTTATTCTAGTGGTTTACTCAAATGTTTCATTTGTTTATGAGTAAACAGAGCTGAACCAATAAGATGTGTACATTTCACAAACAGGAGTGAAATGGTTGCTGAATAAATGTGTGTTTATTCTTTGTGACTGATCCTAGGAGTTGACACATAATGACACTGTATTTTGTACTGTTGGTAAAAAGTTCCCCTTTTTTTACTTATCTAAAACCAGTGTTGCCATTTTATAAAATATCTTAATCAAACAGTTTGGGTTAGGAAAGCTGCTCTTAGATAAGAATAGAAGGTGCTGCTTGCACACAGAACACATTTTGTACTCTGAATAAGCCTTTCCTGCTGGGTCAGTGCAGCAATAGGAATTATATTTTGAGGGACTTACCTTGGGCGCCTGTGAAAATGTTTTCGCACTAATCTGTGCTGCCGTGCATCAGGACTTTTCGCCATAATTCAGAACCACTGCAACTCAACTCCAACTGTGGAAGTACATTTTTGAACTTTTATGGACTTGTGTGTGACTGAAGATACAGATTGTGCTTTAAATGGATGTGCATGAATGATTTTACTCAAAAAAAAAATTGTACCGAGTATTTTTTTAAAAACAAGTATTGCTTGATTAAGCGCTCTTACTAAACTCTGTGAACCACTTATTTGTAAATAACACCTTAGTAAATTTACACACTCACTTGGGTCTTATGATGTCTGATTTTTTGTTACCTTTGGCTTCTGGTTACCAGCAACTGTGATGTCATGTGATTTCTTTAGTGAGCTACATCATTATAGATTTTAAAAGATTCAGATTACATTAGAATATATTATATTATTATAGTATACTAATTAGGATGTCACGGTGGTGCAGTGAGTAGGACGATCGCCTCACAGCAAGAAGGTCGCTAGTTCGAGCCTTGGCTGGGTCAGTTGGCATTTCTGTGTGGAGTTTGCCCATCTCCCCGTGTTCGTGTGGGTTTCCTCCGGGTGCTCCAGTTTCCCCCACTGTCCAAAGACATGCAGTACAGGTGAATTGGATAGGCTAAATTGTCTGTAGTGTATGTGTGTGAATGGAAGTGTGTAGGTGTTTCCCAGTGATTGGTTGCAGCTGGAAGTGCATCCGCTGCATAAAAAAAAACATATGCTGGATAAGTCGGTGGTTTATTCCACTGTGTTCATCCCTGATTAATAAAGGGACTAAGCCGAAATGAAAATGAATGAATATATTAATTCATATTATATTATATATTACATAAGCACATTTAAATGTGTACATCACCACCTCTAAAACTTAAATTAATCGAGCAGTTCGAGCATCCTTATTTTTTGCTTTGATTTAACAAAACCATTATTTTTATTGAATATGTCTACATATGACTAAGCAATTGTCTTGTGGGTGTGGGCTATATGGGCAGTCACTAGGTGGCACAAGGTTACAAGGATTTGTCATTTTAAAATTTCATTAAAAGACTTATGAAGGGTTCTTATTAATTTCGAGAACTCTGCACAGTTCACGTGTTCCCAGTGTGATCAACACGTGGTTTAAATGCATTTCTGCATCATAAACACAAGAGTGACTACTGAAGCTTCTGACGGGCACGTGGTCGGCGACGCGCATAAGTATCCTCGAGAGTGCGCATCGAGCTTGACAGCATAATGCGCGCTCTCGTATTCCCCCGGATGCGTGTTTACTCAGTCTCCTCTCTCCACCCTTGAAATGAGAGAGGTACGAAGTGGAAAGGACATCGTTTTGCAAGAATATTTCCACCAACGGATAGCCAGGGACGAAGCGCAGAGAGTCAAGGTGTAGCTCAAGGATACATTGATTCCACGCCAAGGTCAATTATCTCTCTCTCTCTAAAAAAAACTTCAGACACGGAGAAATCACGAACCTGTGAGGATGGAGCAGGCATACGGGGCTGGAAAGGCAGGCGGCACCTTCGATCCAATTACTTTCTTTCAACAACCGCAGACAATTCTTCGAATAGTGTCTTGGGTGAGTGAGATTCTGCTAATTGCATAATTTAAGCGCGAGCCCGAGCGTCATGTGATGACGCGTTAACCGCTAGTAAAGCTTTGCCGCCTAAATGCACATCTCTCATTAATCTGCGCGCTCTCAATTCTTTTTTACGGTTTGTATTTCATAATTAATTTATTAATTGGTTAACAAAGGCACATAAATATTGAGAACGGGGTGATTAAAAAAAAAAGTAAGCTAATGCAGTAACCTTAGCGTAATTATATTATCAGACTAATTCAAAATATCAAAACATTTATATTTATATTGTATGGCAGTTGATCAATTAAAACATGGATATCTTGTATTATTTTACATATTTAAAAAAAGTTACATCCATTTTGATCCTGATACATCAATTCCTACAACTGACCATTAAGAAGATTTAAATAAATAAAAAGGTATTATGTATCTTCTCTGTCTCTACACATTTAAGTTCATTTCAGTTTCATATATTTATTTAAGAAACAGCATCTATTTCAGGCCCAATTTGAGATTTGAAAAGCTATAGAAAAGTTATAATATTCATAAAGGTTGTATTAATCTAGCTGGCAATGTTTGCTGTCATGTTAACGTAGCAATCTTTGATCGTTTCTTCAGTCAGATCTGGATTGAATCAATTAGCTTATGATTGCTAAATATTTATTGGCTCCCTCGTGAATGAGCATGCGTGCACTATTTGCTGATAAAAACATTTTGTGTAGAGACACATGGTGAGGGGGTGGTGGGAGATTATAAGAGGGTGGCTGTGATGGGGGAGGGTGGGCAGGTGTCTGAAGCTCTGATTAAGTCACAACTATGCAATAGGTAATGCCATTTAAGATTCAAATCATTTAACAGACGCTTTCTCAGGCTTTGTAATATTATAAACAGCTGATTCAGGTCTCATTGCTCATTTTATTAAATATTTTAGTTTTTGGGCTGCACGGTGGCGCAATGGGTAGCACATTCACCTAACTGCAAGAAGGTCGCTGGTTTGAGCCCCGGCTGGGTCAGTTGGCATTTCTGTGTGGAGTTTGCATGTTCTCCCTTCCTTGTGGGTTTCCTTCAGGTGCTCCGGTTTCCCCCACAAGTTCAAAGACATGTGGTATAGGTGAATTGAATAAGCTAAATTGTCCATAGTGTATGTGTATGAATGAGTGTGTATGGGTGTTTCCCAGTGATGGGTTGCAGCTGGAAGGGTATCCACTGCGTAAAACATATGCTGGATAAGTTGGTGGTTCATTCCGTTGTGGCGACCCCAGATTAATAAAAGGACTAAGCTGAAAATAAAATAAATGAATGAATGAATATTAGCTTTATTAATAGATTTATTTCAATGTAAATAATTAAGTATAATTAAATTTTATTTTTCAAGTTTTTTAATTTTAAGTATTTTATGTATTTTAATTCATTTTTAAATACGAATTCAGGTTTAATTTATTCGATTTTATTTATGTTTAATTAATTTATTTATAAATTGATTTTAATTATCACCATTTTAGTCGGAGAGAAATCAAGGTTTCTCAGTTTTATAATTACAGCAATGTATACTTTATGGTAATTATTTATAGTTGTAAATTAGTAATTACTATTAGCAATTAGTAAATAGCTTGAGTTTTGCTATGGAAATCTTTAAAACGTGTGTGCAGTTTTTGCTGCCTAATCACATATACCTGGCAAGGCAACGTTTAAATTAAATTAAATTATAATTAAACTCATGGAAATTCTTTGTTTAAAGGGGTGGTAAACTTTTATTGGATAAACCAACATGACATTCTTTAGGAGCTCTTTTTATATCACGGATCCATGTTAGTAGGTAAGAATGTAATAATTACTTAAGTGCCATCTGTTTCCTCTGAGCATCCTGAGTTCAGTAGTGTGAGTTTAAGGTGAGATTTCTGTTTAGTTGTCGAGTTTAAGAGACAACCAACTGTTGCTTTTGCATCATGTTAGTGGGTACATGTGCAGTTGTCTGTATGGAACCTTCAAGATGGAAAGAAGGTGTTTGTCGGATTCATACTCTGATTGGCTGAGTGATGCTGCTGCGTTGGCATGACAACTATCTGAGACCACAGACTGAATACTAACAGGCTCACAATGAGGAAAATAGATAAACAGTAAAGGCACTAATGGGATTGTCTCTGGAATTTTTCTGAACCTTTCAGGTATCCTGTGGCGTATATACAGTCTCACGTTCACACTGACTGCAAAGCTTAGTTCTCAAATGAATTTTTTTTCATTCATTGATTCATTTTCTTTTAGGCTTAGTCCCTTTATTAACCAGAGGTCACCACAGCAGAATGAACCGCCAACTTATCTAATAGCAGATACACAACGGCAATTTAGTTTATTCAATTCACCTGTACCGCATGTCTTTGGACTGTGGGGGAAACCGGAGCACCCGGAAGAAACCAACACTAACACGGGGAGAACATCCAAACTTCACACAGAAATGCTCGAACCAGCGACCTTCTTGGGATGAGGCAATCGTGCTTCCCACTGCACCACCATGATGCGCATCAGATTTTTTTATTAATTAATTAAAAAAAATTTGCATAGCTATTCACATTGTTGTTTTAAATGTGGTCAAAATCAGATTTTCAGTGTGAACTGATCTTGGTCCTTAGGTGACCCACATTCACCAACAGTTTTTGCAGGCAACGGCAGTGTATTCGGCTATGCGATTAATCAAAATCGAATTGCAATCACGATTTGAAACGCTGCGATTAGCTAACCGCAAGAGGCTGTGAAATGAAATATATATGTATTATATAATTTCCCCCACGCATAGCAAATGCGCTACTGCCGTCTATGTGTCTTTCTAGCCAATTGAATCTAGCCAATCAGAATTGCACAACAGAATTAGTAAATAAACAAGTGGGATGATTGTGTCTGCCTTCACAAGCATTAATAGGCAAATTCATATCAAAGAAAAACAGCGTGTCGGTAATATGGGAATATTTTGGTTTTTAAGTAGCAGATACAGAACAAAAACTGGTCATTTGTAAGAGCGGTCGCACATTTGTTGCCACAGCATGAGGAAATACAACAACCAGCACCTAAAAAAGCACCACAGACGGCTATATGAGGAGTGCTTTGGTAAAAGTCAACTAAAAGTACTGCTAAAGACACTCAAACCAATAGCAAGCAACAGCAATGTACAATTTCAGAGTTGTTTGCAGCTTTTACACCATATAAAAAACATCAAGAAGGCACCAGGATATAACAACTATAAACAGTAAAACATGAGGAGCTACAATTCCTTTAGAAAATGTCCTTTAAAGAAGAAAAGATATATATTTAGACACATAATATTACATTTAAAAGTTACAATTCAAGAAAAATCCAGGCATATTGGTGAAATATACTCAACCCATTTACTCCTAATTAGAAAAAAGTATTCAGTCTGTATTAATGAAAAAGATTTCCATGACATATACAGTATTCTTCAACTGTAGGTGACTCTAAATTTTAAACAATGTGTTGTAATTACATTTTACTAGCTGCCAGAAGAATAAATAAAAGTTTCGTCTTTATTAATCCATCCATCTAAATTTATTTTTCCTAAATATAGTATATAATATAAAATATATTATATATATATATATAATATATTATATATATATATAACATATATACATAACATTCACAAGTGAAAGCAATTTCTCCTTCAAAAATGGCGTCTTAATGTATTTTAATCTCTTTCCAATAAGGTAATCAGGTTTCAACATTTTTTTAAGTTATATAAAGTTTAACTTAATATTTTTTGTCATTTTAATTGATGTAAGTTGAGATAAATACCAAAGTTAATCTGATTCCACTAATAAATTTAAGGCAGCAAAAGTTTTTTACAGGGTAGGCAAGAATCAGCAGTTTATTATTTTCCCCAAGTCACCACACTGTATTCAGTCAGCATCTAAAAATTCCAAATTCAGTGTCTCAACAACTAGTTCAGTCCAAATTAATTCATACAGTTTGAACCAAATATCAATTCAAAAGACCTGACCCAAAAGAATGGTTTGTTCTTAATAACAGAATTCTTCCTTTTAACACACAGCTTGTCATAGTCAAAATCCTGCCTGCCTTGTCTTTACAATGCGCATGTGATGCTTTTAAATATAGCACAGTCATTTTACTGTAGTCTGTTACGGGACTAATGGCACATCTGAATACTGCTGCAGGGTCACATACTCTCCATCTCTCTCCATATGTCCACCTTTTTTCCTGCACAGTCATTACGTCAAGGAGGAAAATATAGTTTGCAGAGCCTCTTTATCCCTCTAACAGTGTTATTGCAGTGTGTGATTCATTTATTTACTGGCAGGATTTTCCCTTGTCTGGTTGTGATATTCTGGCAATGGATCATGCTTAAATCAGGGATTGAATCTCATTTCTAATCCATATTTATACGATCTTCCACTCTTATTGTAGATTTGTGCCAGTATTCAATTTATAAGAAAGTACATTAATAATCCTTTATTGAGCACAATATAGCACTTGAATGCAACAGTACATATTATACTTATAAAAATCTATACCAACTTTCTTTCATTACAGAATTTTAATTAGGGCTGGGCAATAATTATAATAATTATTAATTGGTGGCTGAAATTCAATACATTTCTAATATCAACACACTTTAGATTCTCATTGTTGCACATTTCTGATGTGCGATTTGGCTTTTAGATCAATATGTAGTACTAGTTATAGTAGTAGACTTTATTGTCCTTGACGGGAAATTTGTTATGGGCATTACCATATTGCTGCAGACATTTCATAAAAACAAGCAATAAAAACAATACAAAATACAACAGTTACAAAATTTATAATGCTAATTAAAATAGACCCTTGTTAAATAAACCCACTGAAAGAGGTATAAAGGATTTCTTATAACGGTTTAACCTACACTTTGGGACTCTATACCTTCAACCAGAGGGAAGCAGTTCATAATGTGGAAACAAAAAATGAGTTGGATCATTCACAATACTTTCCACCTAATTGAGGACACAATTCTCAAATAAAACTTGAGGATTAAAATATTCATCAGTATTGATGAATATTAGAGTAAAAAAGTCCAGAGCTTACCATTGTTATTGACATCAATTTTATCGCGATTCGATATAATATCGTTTATTGGCCCAGCCCTAATTTTAATATATGAAAACCTCTACAAAGAGTCTATTGCTGGGTCTAGACTATCTAATCTCTGAGTGCAATGGGACACAATATTTTTTTTATATATAGTGTTTCATAGTGGGCAACAACTGACAACGCTGACAAAAAATATAGTATGTTTCATATGTTTTGGTCCTCCACAGTCGATTTCGTTGACCGACTTTCTTCTTTCAAAAATGCCAAAACGAAAGACCGATGACGCTATTGTAGCTTTTAGGTGAAATATTACAATGGTGAAAAGTTTTGTGGAGATTTTGCTGCAATATTTTGAACAATGATGACTTTTCTGACAACAAATGGTGCGTTCAAGACATGTGGGATAAAATATTCTTAAAAGTTGAATGCTCATCATGAACACACACAAGTCATAATTACAAGTGGGAAACTTTTTCTAACCTTCAAGTTTCTGAGTTGGTGGTATGTCAATGAGAAACATAGTAGAATTATATATACTAGGGCTGGGCAATTAATCGAAAAGTAATCGAAATCGACATTCAGAACCAATAATCGATCAAAGTTTTTCAGGTCAATTCGCTTGTAATATGTGAGCATATTCACTGTACAAAACCTATCAGTGAACTTTACAAAGACAAAAAATAAATAAATAAACTAATCATTCATTAATCGTAATCGAGTTAAAATGTTCAATTAATTGAAAGCCAAATCGCCCAGCCCTAATATATACCATTATATATTGTTATATATACAGTAGACCAGTGGGTGGAATTCAAGGATGAAAAAGTCAACTCTTGTGGGTTGTCAGTGACAAAACCCAACTGATGTGAATTCTTTGTCTTGTAGTTTATCAAGAGTATGTACAACTTGAGTGCACCTCATGTTGTTTTTGGATTTGTCAATTCGTAAGTAGAAACGTCCCAGAAGGACTTGAGTACAGCAAAACACAAGTACAAATCACTTTGCTTCAGTAGATACTTTGTTTACACTTTTTGTTTTCGAAAATCACTTGCTAGTTAGGCCTTCTCAATGATATTACACAAAAAGATGGCAAGGAGTGATTAATTGACAATCATTATGTAGACTAATGTGTATGGTAAAAACAACGTAAGAATTTAGCAATCAAAATCACTATTGTAACAAACAAAAATCAGTTTAAACTGATTCACCCCAGCAGGTACAGAATGTCAGATTGACATTGTACCCCAATGTCGTAAGAAGTTGCATTTTGGTTGAAAATCAAAATTGGGTTGATGCCAGTGTCCAATGTTGGACAGATTGCATTTTGGTTACCCTCTAACGCAACCTAAAAACCACCAAATATCAGTGTCAAATTATGTTACAGGGGGGGTTTGGGGCATTGACCCCCTCTAATTAAGGCTTGATCCCCCCTGAAGGATGTCAAAACAAGATGTTTGGGGGGGTCCCTTTGAATCTGAGAAAAAGTTCACTCTGAACTGTATTTTAAATAATAATATAAATAATTAAATTAATAGATATCTATTTAACCACCCCTATAACGATTCATACCATTGTGAATGCATAATCGTGCCAGTCCATCTACGGGAAAAAAAGTCATTTTTGGGGAAAAAAGTCATTCAACAGTCTGAAACCGGCAGATTTAGAGCACCGACAGACACCATAAGTGTGAACAAGACTGACTTCTCATAAAATAGCTGTTTGTTTCTACATGAAGCCTAAAAGTAAAGTCAAATTAGATGCATAGTTTGTAGAGTTTGATCTAAAGTTAGCCGAAATGGCTAATCAGATCAGAATACACTAAATAGCCAATCCCACAAAACACTGAAAACTTAAATATATTTTATTAATAAATTAGACGGAATTTAAATAAACACATACATTTAATTCACTGAAGCATGTATTACACAAACTAACATTTCTGAAAATGACCCCCCCCCCCACTCCCGTCGATCGTCAATGTATAATTAGCACACTGGTTACAGCTTTACATTATGTGGATGTTACCACTATGATATCTATCAGACATTAAATTTTGGTTGCCATACCTGATAAATAAATGTCAGTATTTGACGTCAATATGACCTAGCCTTAAGATATTGGCTCGACATTGGATTTTGATCACCAAATATCAATGTCATTTGACATCGTTATTGGACCTCAAATTGAATTTTGGTCACCTAACATCACATCCTTAATCTAAGCCAATGTTAACATCTTATTACGCTGTGTGCCTGCTGGGACTAATCATTTAAGAATATAAATTTGAATATATATAAGAATATAATCAGCACATTTGCTATTTTCATTTCATCGGAGGAACTATTATTATATCTTTGCCAAGAAATATGTTATTATAAAACAAAATGTACCAGAGCGTCTGCCAGTGCAGCAATGTAATTTAATTGAATATTCCTGTTTATATCGCAGCAGGCCTACTGCTCCCTGCGTGACTGATGTTTTTAAGTGTCTTATTCTTGTTTCTTCAGTCTGTGTTGCTGTATGGACACATGACCTCTAAATGCTGTGATGCATTTGTCATATGTTGACTGTGTGAGGGAGAGCTTGGATGTATAGGTGGTCTTCATCTGTAGTCTTATGACTCAGTCTCTCTCTCTCGTGATCTCTCTTTCCCCGCGTAGTGAACACAAGGTCAGGGAGATTAAAAGCGAGGGATTGGAGGGGGAGGGGAGAGAGAGAGAAGAGAAAGGCGAAGCTTTGCAGCATGTAACAGACTGAAAAAAAGAGAGAAAGATGACATGTCTTTTTAGTGGTGAAGAAGACACCCTTTTAACAAAAGCTTCAATCATCCAGACTTATTATTTTATAATTTTTTATCTTCTGTGGAGCACAAAGAAGACATAAAGTGGTTGCTCTTTTCAAAGCAATTATAACAAATGGATGCAAGCATCAGAATGAATGAATATGCAACGTTAAAGCAAGGGGATATACACTCACCGGCCACTATGTTAGGTACACCTTACTAGTACTGGGGTTGGATCCCCTTTTGCCTTTAGAACTGCCTTAATCATTTGTGGCATAGATTTAACAAGGTACTGGAAATATTCCTCAGAGATTTTGGTCCATATTGACATGATAGCATCACGCAGATGCTGCAGATTTGTTGGCTGCACATCAATGATGCGAATCTCCCGTTCCACCACATCTCAAAGGTGCTCTATTGGATTGAGTTCTGGTGAATGTGGAGGCCATTTGAGTACAGAGAACTCCTTGTCATGTTCAAGAAACCAGTTTGAGAGGATTCACGCTTTATGACATGGTGCATTATTCTGCTGGAAGTAGCCATCAGCAGATGAGTACACTTGTGGCAATAAAGGGATGGACATGGTCAGCAAGAATATTCAGGTAGGCTGTGGCGTTGATACGATGCTCAGTTGTTACTAATGGGCCCAAAGTGTGCCAAGAAAAGATCACCCACACCATAACACCACCACCAATCTGATCCGTTGATACAAGGCAGGATGGATCCATGCTTTCATGTTGTTGACACCAAATTCTGACCCTGCCATCCGAATGTCACAGCAGAAGTTGAGACTCATCAGGCAACGTTTTTCCAATCTTCTATTTTCCAATTTTGGTGAGCCTGTGCAAATTCTAGCCTCAGTTTCCTGTTCTTGGCTGACAGGAGTGGCACCCGGTGTGGTCTTCTGCTGCTGTAGCCCATCTGCCTCAAGGTTTGACATGTTGTGCGTTCAGAGATGATCTTCTTCATACCTTGGTTGTAACGATTGGTTATTTGAGTTACTGTTGCCTTTCTATCAGCTTGAACCAGTCTGGCCATTCTCCTTTGACCTCTAGCATCAACAAGACAGGTTGTGCGTGGAAATCCCAGTAGATCAGCAGTTTCTGAAATACTCAGACCAGCCCGCCTGGAATCAACAACCATGCCACGTTCAAAGTCACTTAAATCACCTTTCTTCCTCATTCTGATCCTCGGTTTGAACTGCAGCAGATCGTCTTGACCATGTCCACATGCCTAAATGCATTGAGTTGCTGCCATGTGTTTGGCAGATTAGAAATTTGTGTTAATGAGCAGTTGGACGGCTGTACCTAATAAAGTGGCCGGTGAGTGTATGTACATTTTTATGCATTAACTGCCTTTTCTTATGCCCAGTGTGTGAACAGTCTGAAACAAAGATTGTCTCTGAAAGCCAGTAGGCTGATTTTTATGTGAAAGTATGTCAAGGAGCATTTTTGCTGGTAATATTTAAAGGATATGACATCTATGTGTGCTCCTAAGAGTCACTCTTTCTCTCAGCTGATATATATTGACCTTGGTGATATATTGGTTAAAAACTACATTAAAGTGACTTTAATGCACAAAAACCCTTCTTCTGGAGGAAAAAAAAGGAACATTTGATATTAGTCAACATTTTTGCAGATGAACTTATTGCATATGCATTAAGCTGGACATACACTGTGATTTTAAGCCAAATACTGACTTGTGATGCAGGTTCACAGAGGGTACAATGGTGCAAAACCTAAAATATATACTCCAGAAAACATGGAAACAATTAAAAGTATGTGATATTCTGTTCATATATTTGTGAGATACAGATCTGACTAGGAAAAAATATATCATTTGTTATGGTTTTTAAATTAACAAGCTTCACACTCCTTCACATTGGATGTCATAAATACACTGCTGGTTTGCCAACCACTATTAAACCAGATAGAAGAAGAAGCAGGTGGTATGTGTTGTCAAGCCACTGCTGAGCAATCGGACCTTATAGTGTAAGCAGCACATGAATTGTGAGCTTTGGCTTTACATCGCATACGATCTTCCTGTACATTTTGAGATGATACCATGTTGAAGTTGCGTAGTGTATGCCAGGCTTTATAGAAGTTTTACTTTCAGATGCAATATTTATGTCAGGACAATATTTAAATGAATCATGCAACAAAATTCATAAGGGTTTGCAGTAATCCATTTCCTTGTATTTGCAATATCACTCAACACCTCAACAAAAGCAAGTTACAATCCATTTTCTAGATTACACACACCTGATTGTCATTGCATTTATTTGTGTGAATCCCTGTGCTAATTTGTGCAGCTCTTGGTAGATTGTATTGGTCATAGTAGAATTGAGCTGTTTTATATGAGTTTGTAGTATTGTATATTTTGCCCTCAGGTCTTAAGTAGGCATGGGCCGGTATAAGATTCTGACGATATGATAAACAAAAACAAAAACTTTTTTCCCTTTTAAACACAAAATATTTTATTTTAAGAAACATTTAAAATATTTTGGAGCAGTAAACATATCAGGCTAAATAATTCAAATCAATCATTGACTTCTGCTGTCTTTATTTGTTTCAAAAACAGAGATTTCGTTATCATTGAAAACGCCATCATTGCAAATCTTTTCTGCTGGAGATACTGTTGTCCTAAAATTTTTTTTAAAAGTTAATAAAAAATTTTACACATACCTTGGGAACAGTATAGCATAAAGTTTTGACGGTTTTAAAACCTTAACTTTTCCAAACCGCGGTATATCTTGAAAACGGTTATCATCCCATGCCTAGTCTTAAGCCATCTAATGCTTTGTGTAAAGCCCCACTCGGACTACACACTTCATATTGTTGGTCACTGTGTCAGATTATGTGATTTGTCTAGATAAAAGTGTGATAAATTGTGGGTACCAAATATGCCAGACTACACACTGCTTCATGATCAATCATTGTTTAAAGTCTATAACATGCATTCTGTTATCAGGAAGCTGCATACATTACAAATGCCCATGCAATTGTCTATTGAGTGTTTCCCAAAGAAGCATTTTCCTCCATATCTATATAAATATAGTAGATAAGTCGATTGATTCTGTGCCAGCAAGAGGCACTTTTGGTTTCCTAGCAATAGTTGTAATCAAAATAGCCACAAATGCTAATGTTACTTAAATTAAAGAGACTACAAACTTTAAGTAGACCGCCAGTTACCTTCAAAGATATGTTTCCTGCACTGCATTTTGTATGAGAGCATAATGAATGATTTGAGATGAGAGATTCTGTGCTCCTATTGGGCAACATCACCATGTCCAATTCATTGTGGACAACTGGAAAAAAAATGTAACATGCTAGATGTTCTGTGTTGTTGTTGTAAACAGTCACACATGTGGCTTTGTTGTCTTTATACAACAAATATATAATACACATAATACACACACATAATGTACAAAAGAAGTGTACATAATACACAAGAAGAAACAATTGAATTGACACCCTATGGCAAGCAAATTGTGCCAAAATCTTGGACAAAATGCACGGTACAATGCTAAGGACTTTTTCTACTGGCCAGATTGGGCCAGTGGTTCAGATTTTTACTTGCCCTGCCAAAATTTTCTCTGGTCCCATCATAAAAAGAAGTTAATAGCTATTTCTCAGCCACATATTTCGTATGTGTCAAAATCCAAACATAATTGAAATACACTTTTATTCTTTTTATTCAGCTTAACTTTTCTGTAAACACAACTAAAAAGTTAAAAAATTTAAATTGTGATGTAACTAAATTAGAAATTTGATATATTATAAGCGAAAATGTGCAGTTTAATTTTGACACCCACAGTCATCGTCACCAAACATATATCAGACTTTCTCATACATAGTTGTCAAATGACTCATTTCGGTTGTCAATTTTTGTAAAACTATTGAATTAATCAATCTATTAAAAATAACGTTGTATAGAATTCTGCTTATAGACTTAAATTATAGAGTAACTGATGAAGCGAGACTGCAGTCAGATCAATGTTGATCTTTCTTTCGAGGTGTCGGTGCTGAAATGAGCAAAACAACAGACCTAATACAAAATATTATACGATTAAAACATGGAAAAAAGATCAGATGGTAATTTCTGTCAATTTTCCTAACGGACAAACGTCATCAACGCATTATTCAGTTTGAACAAAAGAACAATTCAAAAGACCTGACCCAAAATAATCATTTGTTCACAATGACTAAATTCTTATTTTTAACTGATGTAAGCATCACTGCTATAAGCAACTGTACTATTTCAGCATGCTTTCACTTTCATATTCGACATAAAACACACATTTTCTGGTAGGAATGACATCCTGCCCTACTCATCATTCTCTCTTCATATAGTCATATATATGGCTATTACACAACTATAATACACTGTAATATAGCCTGGTTCGTTAGTTTGTTGGATTGTATTGCTTTCTCACTACAATCGATCCACTTCAAAGTTTGTTTCAATCAAGCTGAGACCACCTCATTCAGGCAATCTCGGACCAATTTGGCGCAGATCAAAGCGTGATTGTGGGATTCACAATGCCAAACGAAGTGTGCTAATTGGGCAAACGAGACAGCTTCGGATACAAACGTCTAGGTGTGAAATCACCCTAACACTGTATTTGCACGCTATTGACTAACAGTCCCAGCCAAATAAAACTTTCTGACAAGGCAGCACTGGCCATCCTGTCTACTGTCCCGAGCGTCTTGCACGCTGGCCCTGGGCCATCGGGCAGTCTTTATTGTCAAGCCCTAATCGAGCTTAAAAGACAATATTCACTTTGACTCTAGAACTAGATCAGTCCAACGTCATTAACGCATTATTCAGTTTGAACCAAAGATCAATTCAAAAGACCTGACCCAAAATAATCATTTGTTCACAATGACTGAATTCTTATTTTTAACTGATGTAAGCATCAATGTCGTAAGCTAGAAGTTAGATTTATATTGTTGTCGGTTTGCTCTGTCATTGTCCTTCCCACTATCTATCCAAACAAGCAGCTACAAGAACACCAAGGTGCTTTGTGTAAAGAGCCCTGCTGAACAGCTGTACAGCTCTATTCCATTGTATTTCTCTTCCTTTAAAGGTGTTGATTGATTTATCGGTGGGTGAGCCATGACTGCTGACTCTAAAATTGTACAAGCACACACTAACCCTAGTTGAAATGTCTGGATGATTGAAGAAAAAAGACATTACAGTGAGAACAAAAAAAACCAATAAAATATGACACACTGAACTTTTGGGAGGTGCTAAATTCTACAAAATGTGACATGCATGGAGTATTTATTATGGTGTAGCATTTTATTAACCCATTGGGGTAAACTGAATTATTACAGAATCAAATGTGCCATTGAATACTGTTGATCTAGGCATAGTTGAATAATAAGACTTCAATACGATACATACAATATATACCATATCAAGAACAAGAAACAAAACAACTGTATTTTTGTCATTTGTCTCGTTTTGCACTCATTTTGCATAAAACAGGTTGAAACTGGGAGCTTGAAAAGCTCTATTCCTGATGATCACAAGATCTGGATCCCACGTGCTGCCTATTACAATGCTTGCTTTCATGCACTCGTTGACCATGCAGCCTTGTGATCCAGACAGCTAATTTAAGGCAGACCATTAGTAACTTAAATTCGCATATTCAGAGAGAATTCTCTTTTTACAAAAGACTTCTGTCTTCAACCACACGTTGTCATATGGACAATCACTCAACATTCATATTACTTTATGACCAGAAACACATTTCAAGAGTGACAATACTAGATTTAGAAATATTACTGAATTGCCATAAAGGCATCCTGCATGTTTAACATTCACTATTTGTATATAAGTAGTAGTAGTAGTAATAATAATAGTAGTAGTAGTAGTAGTAGTAGTAGTAGTAGTAGTAGTAGTATATTATAGTAACACTTTATTTTGATGGCCCAATTGAGTATTAGTAGACTGTCTGTTAATATCTGTTGATACTGCTCCTTCATATAACACAGACATATAACTGACTATAAGAAACTTTGCAAATACATGTCAACTTTCACTAACCCTAATCCCAACCCTAACCCCAACCTTACAGTCTACTTATAATCTAATGAGAATTAGTTGGCATGTAGATGCAATGTAACTTAAATTTAACAAACGGACCATCAAAATAAAGTGTGACCTATATTATTATTTTATTTAAGTATTTAGATTTATTTGGGTTCATTTCAGTTTATTATAGACTTTGGTTCTTGTTTGCATTGTTTTTCTTCTAAGATTTACGTACCCAAAAGATTCATAATTTTTATAATTCTTTCCCTGTGATTTCTTCTTCCATGCAGCTGTTTAATATTGTGCACAGATAACTAATGTGTGTTAAAATACATAATTAACATCTAGTCATTCATTTCAGAGCTGTACATCCTGCACAGAATTACTGAAAAAGCGGTTTCTACCACCTGCATTTCTCAGGAGTTAAATAGGTTGTTGAATTTATTTAACTTTGTTTAAAACAGGAATAAGCCAGTAAAGGTGAACAGACAACTAAATGTATCTGTTGTGTGTTATGGCCTGTCATGACACTTCTTACGATATTGTGTTGCTGGTTGCATTTACATTCAATTATACAATCTTTGACTTGAATGCTCTAGTGGGCGAACAAAAATCGGGAATAGAAAACAGAGCAAAGACCAATGTCGATGTCAGATGTAGGGCTGAGTCGAAAAGGTTGATTTTGCAATCCTCCGTCCTTCCCCCGTTGCAGCAGCAACCCGCTAGCGATAAGACACACTTAGGCCCTGTTTACACTAACACGTTTTAGTTTTAAGATGGCATTTCAGAATGAAAACAATCCACGTACACGCTGACATTTCATCTAGCATTTCTGAAAAGATCTCCGTCCACACTGTACCCCTGAAAACGCACATCACACGCGCACACACTCTGTCATGCTCTCTAGCATATGCGCACATTTGAGCTCCAGACAATTAGTGGGTGCTTTGAGCACAAAACTTCAGAGAGCAGTGCACGCCGGACAGTTTATCGAGCATGTACCGTTGGATCGCTTCTCACTACAGTTGTTAAATGTGATATTTAATTAATCTTGTCTCTATCTAACGACTCTTTGGTCTTTTGAATCTATCAGGTAACGTGTAACAGCATCAGTACACTGCTTCAATCTTTCACTTTCACAATTGTACCTGTACAATACCTCAGATACTGTTGGTTGGTTCCTGCTGGTTGTGCACCTTTTTTACCAACAAAAGTTTGTCGATGCCATTATAACCACACAGATCACTCTGCCTATTCATGCCAGAGTCCCGCAGAAAAAGTAATTGATGGGTGGTGATTTGTGTGTAACTATACTTTATTAATTTATGATTTGGTTATGAGTAAAACAAACACTATGGTGGTCAGGTAGTTGAGACTATAGGCTACAAATAATTCATTCGCTACTAATTAATTAATTATTCATAAATAATTAATTCACCGTCGCCTACAACAATGATGCGGTGTTTCAATTAGACATCCTACGATGCCAAATTGGTTGACATTGCCCAACCCTAGTCAGATGTTGATTCAATATTGACTTCTTGTCGTTTTGAACTGTTCATTAAAAGAATGAGAATCAAAATTGTTTTGTGAATCAGCCAAATGGGTTAGTTTGTACTTCTTTAAGATTTAATTTTGCCTTCATTACATTGCCTTCACAGTGAAGGGACAGGAAGTGAAGTCAGAAAGAGAGGAATAGGTGTGATCTGGAAAGATCCGCAAGTAAGGACACGAATTCGAGATACCCATAGTGCAGTTGATATTGGCTCTCGGTTTTGACTTCTTACTATTATTTTAGGCACTTTGTTAATTTATTTGATCAAAGCCAGTAAAGACTTACAATATCAAGATATGGTGCTGATTGTAGACATAACTTAATTAAAAATAGATTTAAATACATTAAAATGTAATAAATGAAACTAAATTGGGTAGGCAAAATTGTCTGTAGTGTATGAGTGTGAATGAGTGTGCATGGATGTTTCCCAGAGATGGGTTGTGGCTGGAAGGGCATCCGCTGCATAAAACATGTGCTGGATAAGTTGGCGGTTTATTCCACTGTGGTGACCCCGGAAGAAAATAAATGAATGAATAAATGAAACTAAGAGTACTATACAGTTATATACTTTTCTGCCTGGTTATACCTAAAATTAGCCATAGGTCAGCAGTCATTAGATGTCATGTTGTTGTATTGTTTATATGAACTAGATGAGATCGAGATTAGGGTTTGAACGGGCCTCTGAAGCTTTATCTGTGGAGATTCAATGTTTACTTGATTTGGTGTTGCCAAACCCCTCAACATTCATTTGAAGATAAAGCTGATTCTCAGGGTTAAATCATGGCCTTGTAGCTTACAATTAGAGAGCAACTATGGGACGGTTTGCTGGTAGCCAAGAGCATTTCGACTTAATTGCATGAGTGGAGTAATGAAGTGTCTCTCTCACACTCTCACACACATTCAGACACATTGTACAGATGCACAGGCCAGCTGTTAAAATTCTGCCCTTTGCCAAAACTTGCCTCCATCCTCTTGAAATGAATTGACTATTCCTCTGGAGCCAAAAAGAGAGCACAGGCTCATCTAAATCCAAACGGCACTTAATATTATGGAAGTGTTAAATTCTGCTGCCTAGCTTCCTTGTAGAAAACAAACCATTAGAAAGGACAAAGTGAGATTGAAAACAGATGTACACATGCTCAGTGCTCTCTGTGGTAATAGATGGGATCTCCACACAATATTTCCAGCACAATGTGGTTGTTGGCTGCAAGAATGAATTTAATTTGGTCGCAGAAAAGGCCCTTTTGTTTACTAAAAAAGCCGAAATCAGTGCTATAGTTGGAATATATAGCATTTCAACAACTTTGACTGGTTCTATAGAACTTATGACACTAAGCTTAACTCTGGGTTAATGTTTTTTTAAGCCTGTGTGCTAATACTTAGCTTATGCAGCCTGGCTAATTCATACTGCACTAATCAGCAGCAACAAACACTTCGGACATCATATGTTGTTGGATCAGAATGTCACCCTTGTTGGTCACAGGTGCTGTTATTTATAGCTCATTTTTGCATATATTAATATGTTGAGCTTGTAGAATGTTTACAAAATGATGTTCAGTGATTTGTGCATGGTGATTGTTGCCAGTGCAATTGAATTGTCATTTAAAACCCCTTTGCAATGTAAAACAGTGTAAAAGCCCCTCATAACTATTGAGTGGCTTTGGTAACAAAATGTGATTTTTCAGGTTATTTTTTAGTGTTGATACCCTGCCATGTTTGTATACACAACCACATTCTATGATTGAATTAATTGAGATAAACTCAGTAAATTAAACATCTATACTATATGTGGTACAAGAAAGTCAAGGAAAAAGAGGTAAGAATCATAGCTAACGTGTCATTAGTGTTGCCAGATCTTACTAGAAAAAAACAAACAAAATACTGAGACACATCCACTCAATATATAAACAAACATAGAAACAAACATATAAAGCATATAAGTATTTCTAACAAAATGACTGGTGCATTGAGACAGGAGGAGTGTGTCCTACAGGTGGTTTGCCAAGCCCACTCATCTGCATGGAGCACTCTCACGCATCCTACCGTTATGTGATGCATAGTATGTATTTACTAAATAGATAGGTCTTTAATCTAGTTTTGAACTGAGAGGGTGTATCTGAGCCTCGGAGATTATCAGGAAGGCTATTTCAAAGTTTAGGAGCCATACATGAGAATGCTCGACCTCCTTTAGTAGATATATACCTGTTCTGGGTACTAGGGTTGTCACGATACCTTTAATTCATCTGACGATACTATACCACCTGATGTATCACAATACCAAGTAGTATTGCCATACTGTAATTCATAACTCAAATTATAAAGAAATTTGTCAGAAATACTTTATTTTACATGTGATAATAGGTAATTCATAATTCCCTTATTATTGAAAAAAGTATTATTTGCACGTCACTTCACCCAAAATGTATTTATTCTTTTTGTTTGTTTTGTAGATAACTGACCAACAAAAATACATTAAAATAAAGATACAAATTATAACAAATTAAATTTGTTACAAAACGAACATTTTTCCAGCAAAATTGGGTTATATGAAGTGGTCAAAAATAGTTTCTTTTGGGTTTCTCATCTAATGTTTTTTTTTTAAGTCTTATCAGGTAACAATCCAAAGTAATTAAAAATTTCACTTTGTGAGTCGTTCTTTTTAAGAGATTGTCGCTGTTGTTCTAGCTACTAAATCATATTGAGATAAACAGAAATTAACCAATTCAAATGTGCATTTGAAACGTCAGAAGCATCAGAAAACTATGCAATATTATCTTGACTTGGTAAGAACTTTAGCAGCTGCATTTTGCACTAACTGAAGTTTATTAGAAGACCCTGGGCAACCAGCGAACAGAGCATTACAGTAATCCAGCCTAGAAGTCATAAAAGCTTGAACTAGCTTTTCTGCATCTAAGATAGATATCATGCTTTATAACTTAGCGATATTTCTTAGATGAAAGAATGCTTTTTTGTGACATGAGATATTTAGAATTATTGTTATCATTTTATTAGATCTCTATTAAATACAAAGGTTGCTTTAGACATACAATTTAACTGTATCTTGTCTGCTGTCAACATACATTATATGTATAGGTATACTTTCACCATCTAGATTCTGTATGTTTGGTCAAATTTTACTGTTCAATATGCATCAAATGATTAATTATATGCATAAATATACAAGACTTTAAGAGCAGAACGAGTCAATGTGGCAACTTGGAAACTGGGGAATCAAAATAAACTTCCAGTTTTCCAGTCGGATTTATGACTTTGCACACTGTTCATGACCAGCTCATAATAATAAAGATACCAATAGCCTGTAAAGCCAGCATAAATGCAGGAATTTCAAAGAATTGATGCTACTGAACAAACTCATACTTCTTGTATTTATCTAAAATCTTGCATTTCACATCTTCTCCAGCTTGTGGACTAATCAAGCTTACACTTAAACTTGGCATTGTGCACTATTAAATGGAGAGTTCAGTCAAAAAATGAAAATCCTGGCTTCATCACACACCTTGACTTGTTTCAAACCAGTTTGAAGTTGTTGTTGCTGTTGTTTTCTGATAAACACAAAAGAGATTATAATGAAGAATGTTGGAAATCATCTGTAACCATTGACTTTTATTTGTTTTTCCTCCTATGGATGTCAATGGTTACAGCTTTCCAACATTCTTCGATATATCTTTTTTGTGTTCAACAGAAGAAAGAAACTCAAGTTGGTTTTGAACTAGACAAGGGTGAGTAAATGATGACAAATTTTTCATTTCTTTTTTATAATTTTCACTCAGTACAGTAAGAAAACCTTTAAAACAAGGTACTAACCAAGAAATATGAACATAAACTCCAGAATCTATATCACCTTCAAACAAATTCTTAATTTTCTCTCATATTCTCCTCCGCAGATATTTTCTATCGTGATCTTTGGATGTATTGCTAATGAGGGCTATGTGAACCGTCCAGATGAGGTGGAGGAGTTTTGCATCTTTAACCGCAACCAGAACGCCTGTAACTATGCTGTGGGAATGGGAGCTCTGGACTTTCTCTGCTGTGCTGCTTTTATGGCACTGGACATCTACTTTCCTCAGATTAGCAGCGTCAAAGACCGCAAGAAGGCCGTGTTAGCTGACGTTGGTGTTTCAGGTAAACTGCAAATACAATACAAGTATTTCCAGTCACAATTTTCTATTACTAATATAATGCATTTACTGCAAAGGTATTAACTCAAACATTTAATTTGATTCTCATGGACGCTTATAGATTATTTTAGCTGAGTCTAAAAGGTCTATTGGCATTCCTATGATATATATATGGTATATTGTTTTTAAGGTGGTTTGGCTCAAAAGCCCCTTCAGAGTGTAGCTCTGAACTTCCAATAATGCAGCATTGATGTATGCTATTCTGCCCTCTGTTGGTTAAATGTAACAACTGCTAGACTTGCTGCAGTTCTTTGCTGGATTTGTGGTGCAATGGCACCATCTAACAGTTTTAAGTGAGATCGTCTCTATTTTTCATACAATATGCTGTTGTGCTATTTAGGGTTTGCATATAGATCGTTTTTTGTGTTGTTTTATTGATCTGAATGTATGTTTTTTTTTTTTCTTTTAGCCTTCTGGTCATTCGTGTGGTTTGTGGGCTTCTGTTTTCTGGCTAATCAGTGGCAAGTGGCTAACCCAGAAGATAACCCTCTCAAAGAGGGAGGAGACGCTGCCAGAGCGGCCATCACCTTCGCCTTCTTCTCCATATTTACTTGGGTCTGTACTGGCTTATTTCGACCTCTCTGGTTTTTCATTCAATTTAAAATGCTAAATCTAGTTTATTTAATCATATTTGATTCACATTTTGATTTTGTTACATAAATTAAATCTGGGCTTTAATTTGCTTTAGATTAGCAATCCACCAGTGTTATTTTTATTTCTTGTATATGATTATACAATTACTTATTTCTTATTTACAATTTTAGTACTTATATATGATTTTTTTTTATTTTATTATAGTTTTTTGTGTCGTTAACTTCATTATATATTTCAGTTTGCAGATTTAATTGAACTTTATTATAAATAAAATGATTAATCTTTTTATTATGCCGAAAAAAATCATTAGGAAATTATTTACCAATCATGTTCCATAAACATCCTACCCTAAATATATCAAAACATGATTCCTTTTAGATGATGCCCAGCAGGCACACAACGTCATAAGATGTTAATATTAGGTTAGATTTAGGTCATGACGACAGGCGACCAAAATGTCTAGCCATTGTCTAAGGACAACGTAATTTTGACATCCAATAACGACATTGATATTTGGTTGATTTTTAGGTTGTGTTGGAAAGTGACCAAAATCCAACGTCAAGCCAACATCTTAAACCATTGTCATAGTAACATCAAATACTGACATTTATTCGTCAGGTATGGCAAACAAAATGGCAACATCTGATAGACGTCATAGTGGTAACATTCACACAACGTCAAGCTGTAACATCATTAGAAGATGATATTTGGTTGATTTAGGTTAGATATTGGACATTGACGTCAGCCCGACGTTGAGTTCTGATGCCCGATTTTCATTTCCAACCAAAATGCAACGTCCCCATGACGTTAGGGTACAATGTCAATCTGACGTCATGTTGATGTCCTGTGCCTGCTGGTGTGTACTGGCTTTGGAACTTTTCTGATCTCATTCAAGCTAAATAATCTTCTTTAGCCAGAATTTAAACAGAATTTGATATATTGTTGTTAACATTCTATTATTACCAGGTTAGAATACACAATATAAATCAGATAACAGTATGATCCCTTTCACATAAAATGTTGTGGTTATTGCTTATTTTATGTGCATTAGGGCTGTGCAATTAATCCAATCGCAGTCGCAATTTGAAACATTGCTTTTAGCTAATCGCAAGAGGCTGCGATATGAAATATATATATTATTTAACTTCCTCCACCCAGAGCAAATGTGTGACTGCCATCTGTGTGTGACAGTCTTACTAGCCAATTGAGTGAAAATACTTTTATTCTGCCCAATCAGAATTGCACAATCGAACTATGCAGAACGTCCACAATAAAAAAACAAACGAACAGGAAAGCACAAACGAGTGGGATAATGGCGTCTGCTGCTTCAGAAGCATTATTAGATGAATTATTATCAAAGAAAAACAGTGCATCGGTAATATGGGAATATCTTGCTTTCAATGTCACAGAAACCAAACAAAAACAGGTCATTAGTAAGAGCTGTCGCAGAATTGTCGCCAAAACACAAGGAAATACAACAACCAGCACCTAAAAAAGCGGAGCGTCTTGCTAAAAAGTCAACTAAAAGTATTGCCAGTAACACTTAATCTATTAGCAAGCAAAGTACAATTTCATAGTTGTTCGCTGATATAAGTTGATATCTTTTCAGTTCCACTCGCTGCATTTTAGCAGTAAGAAGATACAATACAGATTATTGAGCTGAAGCTTGACTTGAAAAAAAAATCACAATTAGATATTTTCCCCAAATCGCACAGCCCTAATGTACACGACAGAACACTATGAGCACTATTTCAGTCCTCCAATGTGACCAAAAAGAGAACAGTTGCTCCTTCAGCTTTCAAAAAAACATATTGTCAGATATGCCATTAAAAGTGCCAGTAAAAGACTGGTTAAAAACAAAAGATAATCTAAAATATTTTACACAAGCGTTATGTTCTGAGTTTAGGAATCACATTATTTTACATTCATCTGGCAATATTGTGTTTTTTAAACCTGGCTTGACGGTCTGCTCATACTTTTTAGTGAAGATTTTCAGCATATTTTCTCTTTCAGCTACACTTTTGCTCAATGAATGCATGGCTTTCTTCTCAGTGAATGACCTGCGAACATCAGCCTCTAAACGTGACCTGTGCATCTGATCCACATGGCTACTCTCACTAATCTTCTGTCTGTTCTTTACTGTCTGGCTTTTCATCCCAATAATTGAGTTATTTACAGCAGTAACCCTTGCTTTCTTTCTAACATCTAATTCCCCAAAGCACTTCTCTTACAGAAACCACAGAGCTGCTTCCATAAGATTAACCCAGTGTTGTTGAAATGTTTTTTTGGATTGTTCTTCCTGTTGATCGCTGGCTATGGCCGATCTGTTTTTCTCTAGGGTGTTCTTTCACTGTTGGGTCTGGAGCGCCTAAAGAAAGTCTCATTTGAAGAGGAATACAACAAACTCTTCACCCCACAAACGCCACCTCCATTCGTCTAACATTTATCATACGTATACATTTGTTTACTGTGCTATAGACATCAACTACAAAGCATTCTCAAAAAGTGATGGATACAAGTGAAGATGTGGGTTTTTTTTGTGTCACAGAGACAAATCAAGCTGTAAACCCCTTGATATTAACAGAGGAGAGTTTAATGAGTTATGACAACAATATCTACAGCAAAATCCACAGTTGATTTTCATCTTTCAGATTTATTACTTTCAGTGGTATCTTGTTATTATATGTTGGTGTCGTTTACATTACATCTTGGCGTTAAAGCTTGAAAGTTTATTTTTAAAGGTTTTTTAAATAAATTAATGCTTTTCTTGAATAAGGAGGATGGAATTGATTAAGTTTCACATTATAAAAGATTTTTCTTTCAAATAAATGTTGTTCATTTGAGCTTTGTATGTTAACGTATCCTAGTTTTTCACACAAAGTGTTTTCAACAGTGGTAATAAATATATCATCAGCACCAAATCAGCATATTATAATGTTTTCTGAACAATTGTGAGATACTGAGAAGAACTGCTGAAATTAATTTTTCCATCACAGTAATAGATTTAATTTATTTCAAAATGTATTCAAACCATGTAAACATTGTAAATCAAATGCATTTTTGTATGTCATCAATTAAAATGCAGCACTGCATTCTAATATCTACACATTTTAGATTCCCCAAAAGTTTGAATGATAATTTATGTTCAATATCAAGGCTTTCTTCACAAACGGATAGTCTGGGCCAAGTTTTAAAAAAAATTAAACTGGATCAGATTGATCCAGATTTAGAAATCCTGAAGATTTAGAAATCCTGTAGTATTAACGGATCTATCTTAATTTCATTATATTTTTTAAAGGAACAGTAGGTTGGATCACTGTGATCCAAAAACCAAATTTCAGGATAACCATATCCTGTTTACCAGAGCCTTAAATGGAACCAACAGTAGCTATGTTTCCATCCAAAACTGCGAATTAACTTTAAGCACAAAACTGTATTATCGCATAAAAGATGTGCAACTAAAGCAGCGTTTTCATCCAACGAATCAAAACGAAAAATTTCTCACTTCCTAATTAACCAAAATCAACAGTAAAAATGGAATTTTCTGCGATAAGAAAAGCTGCGTGAATATTTTCTTCATTTATTAAATGACTTGCGCCTCAGAAGACAATCCTGACATGCAATGAACATGTGGTGGCATTTGAAGGCATGAGACGCGGAGCACAGACCCTCTTGATTCTGGAGGTAATTAATAATATAACAACACTAATACTGAAAAGGTTCAGGTGTTTTAGAATTACCAAAACAACATTTCAGATATTTTACAATGTGCTCAGCCTTCTGGTTTATCGACAGCACATATTTTTATCATCACATGATCTTATAACAAAATCACGACTTTTTTTAATGCGCATACTGGAATTTGTTCAGTAAAAGTGTTTCCATAGTAGTTAATGCGCATCTTTTCTTATCGAATAAAAAGTTTATCCTACTCCGTTATGCGCATATGTTTTTTATGTGCATTTTCAAAACTTATGCGCATCTTGCCGTTTCATCAACCGTTTTTTATGCGCATATTGAAAATGCACAAAAGTAGGTGGATGGAAACAGAGCTAGTGTAGCCTACTGGCTTAGCAAAGAACAACAAGTAGGCAAAACACTAGTGGCCACGAACATTTGACATTTTTTAATTTGTTCTAATACAATACTGCTTTGGTATTGTTTTGTTGTTGTTTAACATCTCATTTGATGTGACATGCTTCATATAGGCTTCAAATATAAAGGAGTTTATATATCATCAGTAACCATTAAGTTTGTGGTCATTCACTTAAAAAATAAAACTTTTATTTTATTTGGTTAAAAAAAATCACAACTGAATCCACCCTTCTGATGGGATCAGGATCCCAATCTGAATTCAAAGTTTTGAAAAACCCAAAGGCCAGGTTTGATTTAAATCAAATGTAAGATTGGATTACATGGTCTGATCTTAATTCAAAATCCCTCTGTTACTTTTGAAAAACCCATTTGCAAGATTTGATCCAATCCAAGATCCAAAATCCCAGTGGATTTCTTTTGAAAAACTGGGCCCTGCTTGTTTTTTTTTTAAATTGCTGTTCATTTTTATCTTACTAGGGGGGGCCACTTGCACATGCAATGTTCAGCTGAGCTCTACAGCAGTGTTTCCCAACCCTGTTCCTAAAGGCACACCAACCATACACATTTTCCTAATCAAACACACTTAAATCAACTCATCAGAACATTAGAAGAGACTCCAAAACCTAAAATGAATTGGTCGGATTATGGAGAGGGGTCTGAATGCAGACCTGGTGCAATGCAATCTGAGCTGCATCTAATGCTTTTTAATGCGCTCACATAACCCTACCTCTCACAGTGACGTCACTAGCTCCATTAAGTGCATCACTATATATTATTTGCACAGCAGTTTGAACACTACAGTAAAATTAGGCATCACTATTTTGTGAGGTATGTGAGGACAAGACACTGAATATGTATGCTTCATATTTTTACTGCATTTGCTCTTTGCAATTCTAATTTATTCACAGCATTATGCAAATAAATAAATACAACCTTATTTACAACAAACATAAACTTTTTTTGGGCAGAGTTGTGCACAATTATAAACTATTACAGTACATATTGGAACTGAACCTACAACATACATACTGTAGGTCTATAAATCATTTATGAAATTGTTCAATTTAGAAGACATTTTCAAGAAAAAAAGATTAAATTATTAAATTGCTTGACAGGTTTTGACAACTAGTTCAGCATTTTTGTATGAAATGACTCAAGTAATGAAATGAGGACTCTTAGTTTTATATGGAATGACTATTCAGCATTCACAAGTTAATTTTGACTGACATGACATAAGCAAATGATAATGTTATAAAACAGCAGAGAGTTGTATGAAAGCAATGGATGCATGTCCAAAAGCACTTGCAATCTGTTGCAAGGAATGAGAAACTGCAACAATGATGTGCACAAATGACTAAGTGAAGTTTAATATTAAACTAATTTCGAGAGGAGCATGCGCTTATGATTGACCCAGCTGGCCCACATTAGCTAATCACGATCCTCAAAACAAAGGATCCTAAGTTTCTATATATGTCCTCATTTCCTTTCTACAACTACTTGAAGAAACCCCCATTTTCTCTTCTCTCTGTGTCTGCGTGGGTTTCGCCTGGGTTCCCCGGTTTCCTCCCACCATCCAAATGGGCTCTATATTATAGACAAAATAAACCTAAGTCTCTTTTCCTAGTTGTCTTGCTCTTGGGAAGTTCACCTTAGCCTCAGCTGCGGGGGAGTTCTGAGATCGGCCTGAGCTCAATCTCCCCTCGCCCCGCAAAAGGGAGGGAGCCCTGGACTCGAGGATCCCTTAAGCTCAGGGCGCTCTTCCGGAAGAGCATGCCAAGCAAGCTTTTTATAAATCATGAGCTAAGTGTGAACTCTTGAATTGTTTTGAGAAATGCATTAACGTTTGTGCAAATGTAATAGATTTAATTATATTAAATAATGCAATATATTTTTTATTGAACTTATTAGAATAAAAACATAATTCCTTTTTTAAAACAATGGAAATCAATGGTGAATACACTAGTAAAGCTGCACCTGACTCTGTCAATGTCTTCTATCCAACAGTGACAGGGTTTTTTTTTTTTTTATCTGATTCATTTACAACATTTATTTGAAACATTATTTTTAGTTTTCTTTTTTGTAGCTCAACAATAAAAGAAACTACCACAGAAAAACTACACGTCTTTTAAGATGGGATGGCCAAATAAAAGCTTACCAAGGGTCAACTTTGGCCTGCGAGCCCTAGTTTGGGCATCTCTGCTCTACAGCCTACTTCCAGCTCATTCGTCTCCATTACTGTAATGGCGTTTCAGAAATGTATGTTAATATGTTTACAGTTGACGTGCTCTTAAAATTTAAGATGCATATTTTTCCTGTGTGACACGTCATACTGAATATTTCATTGATTAAACGGTCTGAAGTTTGACTCTATTTCTGGTTTGTTTTGGATTGGCATCTTCTGGACTTTTCTCACCAAAGCATTTTCTAAATTCTTGCCTCTGTTAAACTGACTAACCATTTCGATTTTTGATCTTAATCTAACTAATGTTGCTTTTCTCTCTCTTTTTTTCTCCCCCCACTCCCTGTCTCTCTTTTCATCCTTCTCATTAACTCCTTTTGATTAAACCTCACTCTGCCTCCTTTTTCATTCACTCCTCACCATCAAACCTGAAAAATCTTGCAATTTCCTCTGGTAAACCTCTTCTCCCCACATCCTCACTTTCCTAAAGGCTGGTCAAGCTTTCTTTGGATTCCAGAGGTACAAGTTAGGTTCGAGCTCATCTCTCTTCTCTCAGGACTATACTGATCCCAGCCAGGATCCCGCAGCAGCACCCTCTGAAGGAACGGAGTACACCGGGTACAACGCAGACGTGGAGGCTAACTATGACGGCTCTGGTGGATACCAGAACCAAGATTACTAAGGTTGAGTATTAGGATACACACAACAGCCTTAACCAGCTAGGCTGATCGGGTTACATGGGGAAAAGAATTTTTGTCTAAAAAAGGACTTATTTTGGGGCATTTGGGGGTGGAATATGGGGACCAAAGCAAACTGATGGGAATTCAGGGGTTTGTTTGGTGCTATACTAACCCCTTTTGGAGTTAATAATGGGTCTGGAGGTATTTCTGTTCTTCTGGTGACAGTGTATGATTAATGTCTCTCAATATGATATGATATTTTGCCGTGACACAAGATCTCTACACAAGATTTTGTGCCACCAGGAATTTTTGCCTTCAGTTTCTGGGTTATTTTGGGCTTGGGGATGATTTAGGTGATTGGTCTATCCTGAGTAAACACTTCCAAGTGTCTGTTAGAGAAAACAGGACCGGTTTAGAACACATTATCAAGACTTGTGAAAAAAGAAAGCTGTATGTTTATTTTTACGATAGGTAAAGGCACTAACTAGTGACCAAACCTAATATTTTCAAAGACCACAGTGTCTTTCTGTTGGTAAAAACTTGTAGGTCATTCAGTAAATTGTTCCATGAACTCTTAACCTGCCACAAGATAATCTATATGTAGTTCTGTGCTGCCATTTTACCAACAAAACCATGTCCAGGAGAAAATAACTGCATTGTTGGCACAGAGCGTAGCAAAAAACAATGTAAGATCTTACAGAGAGTGAAAGTAAAAGTGAATATACTGGAAGGGAGTTTGAAATTGTCGAAGAAATTACGTTTTTTAGTAGCATGCCAGTGGTTGCATTATTTTAAGGTTTCTTTACAGAACGGCAACATTCCATATGTACAGTGGCCTCAAACACTAAAGTCGCACTTGAATAGACATGTCTGTCCTTGTTCAAAATATAAAACCTTGAATTGAATTGAGAGCTAAATCCACTGACAAAGAGAAAACTTTTACCCTCGCACAACATTCTGATCTGCACAGATTGTACTAAAATATTACTTCTTCGTTGTTTCACATAAACAGTTACTATAGATAGACAACACTTTATTTCTTGTGATTAAAGAAACCTCTAATTGATCTGAAAAATTATTTTATAATTTCACTAAAAATCACATTTGGGACAGTTAGCATTCCCACTGCCATTTTTAAGAGCAAATCAAAGGAGATGAAGTGAAAGAAACTGGCTTTTATATCATACATTTTGTGACAGAACTTACTAAACACCCAAACAATGCTCAGATGAATGCACTTATTGTATGTGTGTACTTGTAATAGTGAAAAACTTATAGCAGGGTTCCCAGACACTCAAAGTCGAGGATTTTTCGCATTTTTTTTTTTATTATTGAAATAATGGAATATCAGGGACTTATGTTTGTCACTTAAAATTGTAGCTTCCATTTATCAAAATATAGTTAATATCTGTATCATATCATGTTTTTATTGTATTGTTGCTCAAATTTTGTCTGGTTTTAGTTACACTGTTTTTTAGTTACAAAAAGGCTACATTTATAGGTTTGTTTGCAATCTATTTCCTCAAATGGTTTGAGTTACCTTAAATTATTGGGTTTTACAGTGTAACAAACATATTAAGTTCAGTTAGTATGGTATGAGTTCAGATAATAGAATGAATTAAGTCCAAACATCTATATAGCTACTCAAATGGTTTGGTATTGCTTCTAACATTAAACTTAAGTTTACATTAAGTTTGAGTTCTGCTTAATATAATCAGTTACCAGTTTACCATAACTCTTTTTCATTAAGTCAAAGTAACTTTTTTATTTGCAACTTAAAACTAAAATTTCATTTAGTGATTTTTACTGTTCACAGTGATAGGCCATGGAAGTTCAGCTTTTTAATCAGTGAATGTAAAGGAATTTGACGTTTGACTAAGAGTGGGAACCCTGCTATAAAATGAGTAAAGCAGTCAAAACAGTGGCAGAGATTTCTCCATTTCTAGTGCCTGTTTTGAACTTCAATAGGCAAGATCACAGCTATAAAATGTTTATTTTGACAAAGGTTTGGGGCCACTGTGCATGTTATTTTCAGCATGGTAGACGTTTACATTTTTATAACAGTGATTTAGACATAATAACCTTTAATGATGGTATGTCTTTTAATCGCGAATGTAAACATATGTGGTGCAACACAGGATTACTGACCTTGAAAAATGTTTTTGAAGTATGGCCAGACTAGTGCTAAGTAAAAGCAATTAAATTTACCAGAAAATAACGAATGCAAATCCCAGCAGGCACAGGACATCAATGTGACGACAGATTCACATTGTACCAAAACGTCATAGGACGTTGCATTTTGCTTGAAAATGAAAATCGGGTTGACGTCAGAACCCAATGTCAGGCCGACATCAGTGTCCAACGTCAGACAGACGTTGCATTTTGGTTACTTTCCAACGCAACCTAAAATCAACCAAATATCAACATCTAATGATTTTACATCTTGACGTTGTTTGGACGTTCTCACTCCGATGTCTATCAGACATTGGATTTTGGTTGCCATATACTGATGAATAGATGTCATTATTTGACGTCAATATGATGTTGGCTCAACTCTGGGTTTTGGTCACTTTCCAACACAACCTAAAATCATCCACATGTTGTTATTGGATGTCAAAATAACATTGTCCTTAGAGACTCGCAACCTAAATCTAACGTAATATTAATGTCTTATGATGTGTGTCTGCTGGGATGTTATCAAAAAGTCCATATCTCAGTTATATAGGAAAAGCAAACAAATTAACTTCATTTGAATGGTATTGTGTCAAATCTTTAGGGCAGATGATCATGATTAATCATTATAATAGTGTTTAACTTGTGAAAAAAATCTTCATTATTTATGTAACAAGTCTTTTGTAGCACCCTTAATATAGTTTTATCAGGCCATCTTTTGCTATAATTTTATTTTTTGATCATAGTTAATAATCCTTGCACTGGAACAGCAGGGTTATATGTTACAGATAAATACATTTTTATTTTAAATGAAGTTTTGGAAAACAAAATAAGTTCTTAATTATGTACCTGAATATATATATATATAAAACCAGCATATTTTTATTTAATGACAAAGATGTAATATAATACATAAATATCTTTATAAATTTATTACCTAAACAACTGTCGAAAATAATCATATTAATTGTGTACTTTGCATTTGACGGTGTCGTAGAATAATGTTTATCCTTTCTCTGTTTAGGAAGTGACATTGTTTTCTGAATCAGGAAACTTTTTTTTGTTTATTTATTTCTTGTTGAAACTTCTAAAAAAAGGAAAGCTACAATACAATCAGCATATTATGTAGGTGATGTATCAGATGTGTTATTATATAATGTATATGTGCAGTTATGGAGATACTGGGATTCAAAATAGTGTAAATTCTCTTGATGTGGTGAGTGTCCATTAACTGAATCACTAGGTTAATATGGCTGTGTATTTTGTCCTGTCTTGTATGTTGCTTGTCTGATATAGATGACAATAAAAGACATTGACTGATGGACATACTGGAGTTGATTCAAATTGTTGTTCATAGCTGGGTTTGTTAATGTTATGTTGTAATTTTATGAATTTGCAAACTAGATGGAAGGAAAATGGAAATTAAATGGAACTAAAGTAATCAAATATACATTTGTATTTATATATAATTTTGTATTTGTGAAAAATGTTAGGAAATACATTCTCCAATGAAAGCAATTACTCTTACATATGCAAAACAATAATATTAATAATTGTATTTGGTAAAAATGTCACTTAGATCATTAAAAAAACTCTGATGTATTCATTTTTGACTTTTTAAATGTTATTTTACAGTTTTTCTCATTTGCTTTGGTGCTTTTCTCACAACACTATTTACATTTGCACAACAGTTAATGCATTTCTCAAAAGAATTAGTACAAACTGCAAAAACTATTTGATAAACTGCAAAAGCACGTCACTTGCTCAAAATGGATAGCTCAGTCCTCAAAAGCAAGTATTCATGCCAATGAAAGTATCAGTGTCATCAAGATGAAAAGTCCTGATAGTCAAATGGTTTGGCATGTTTTCATTAAAACAATTTACTCTGTACATGTTTTCCAAAGAAGGTTAGACATCACTGTATTGGTGAGGTATCTGAGTACAAGACACTGAATATGTATGTTTCACATTTCTACTGCATTTGCTCTTTGTAATTCTAATTTATTCACAGCATTGTGCAAACGAATAAACACCCTTATTCACAACACACATAAACTTCCTTTGGATAGAGCTGTGCACAACTGTAAACAATATTGCAGTACATATTGGAACTGAACCTACAACATACTGTTAATCATTCATCAAATTGTTCAATTTAGAAGACATTTTCAGGGGAAAAAAAAAAGATTTTAAATTGTTTTATAAAATTCGCTTGACAGATTTTGACAACTAGTTCAGCATTTTTGTATGTAATGAAATGAGGACTGTTCGTTTTATATGGTAATGGCTATTCAGCATTCACAAGTTAAGTTAATTTTGACTGACATGACATAAGCAACTGATAATGTTAAAAAACAGCAGAGAGTTGTATGAAAGCAATTGATGCATGTCCAAATGCATTCACAATTTTTTGGATGGAATGAGAAACTGCTACAATGATGTGCACAAATGAATAACTGTTTTGAGAACTGTTGTGCAAATGTAAATAGTGTTGTGAAAAATGCACCAAAGCGACTGAGAAAAACTGTAATATAGATTTATTATTATGCAACTAGATCATAGGACAAATTGAAAACAAATGCAAGTAAAATAATAACATACGTATGTTATAATTTTTTTAATAAATGGGCCTAAAGTGATCAAATATACAGTTTAAATATTTAAAATGTGTGTGTTATGATATTGTCCTTGAGTAAATTGAAATGTTACATACCTAAAAGTATTTACATATTATGGACATATCTATTGATCTATCTATCTAATGATCTATCCACTTTATTAGGTACACCTGTCTAACTGCTCGTTAACACAAATTTCTAATCAGCCAATCAGATGGCAGCAGCTCAATGCATTTAGGGATGTAGACATGGTCAAGATGATCTGCTGCAGTTCAAACTGAGCATCAGAATGAGGAAGAAAGATGATTTAAGTGACTTTGAACGTGGCATGGTTGTTGGTGCCAGACGGGCTGGTCTGAGTATTTCAGGAACTGCTGATCTACTGGGATTTTCATGCACAACCGTCTCTAGGATTTACAGAGAATGGTCCAAAAAAGAAAAAGTTCTGTGGGTGCAAATGCCTAGTAACTCGAATAACCACTCGCTACAACTGAGGTATGAAGAAGAGCATCTCTCAACGTACAATATGTCGAACCTTGAGGCAGATGGGCTACAGAAGCAGAAGACCACACCAGGTGCCAGTCCTGTCAGCTAAGTACAGGAAACTGAGGCTACAATTGACACAGCGTTGGCTTTGGTTGACTCACCAAAGTTGGACAATAGAAAATTGGAAAAACATTGTCTGGTCAGATGAGTCTCGAATTCTGCTGCGACATTCGGATTGTACGGTCAGAATTTGGCATCAACAACATGAAAGCATGGATCCATCCTGCCTCCTTTTTCTTGAACATGACAATGAGTTCACTGTACTCAAATGGCCTCCACAGTCACCAGACCTCAATCCAATAGAGCACCTTTGGGATGTGGTGGAACAAGAGAATCGCATCATGGATGTGCAGCCGACAAATCTGCAGCATCTGCGTGATGCTATCATGTCAATATGGACCAAAATCTCTGAGGAATATTACCTTATTGAATCGATGCCACAAAAGATTAAGACAGATCTGAAGGCAAAAGGGCATCCAACCCGGTACTAGTAAGGTGTACCTGATAAAGTGTAAATAAACAAATGCAACTTAACATTTATAACGCATTGATATGCATATTTACATCTTACATAAGCATCCAAATAACTTGTGAACTCCACATGCTTGGCCATAAACAAACGTAGTGCATACTGAATGTCATGAATGATCTACAGGAACAGCTTTATTACTGGAGTGATGTGACGTGGTTTCCTGGCTCTCATGCTTGTGTTCATGACAGGCATTACATTTCCATACCATAGTGTGCTGAGTGGCCAGATTGCATAGAGGGGGACAGCAGAAGAGTGAGGTCAGATCCTGTAAAGTCCCAGTGCGTCACTGAGAGAGCAGTCAATGACAGACAGGGGACAGAATGTGTGTGTAACATGAGAATCTTGACTGTCCACATCCTCTGTCCACACAGCGCTATATTCATCTGATGAGTGAACGCAGAGCCAGAACTCACTGAACACATGCTCTGGCCATGCTTTTTAATACTAACTGTGGGTTTGTTGTTTGAAAAAGCACAGAAAAACACATTGATTTAACTATTATTGATGTTATTGTTGATAATAATAGTATGTGGCCAGTGGTAGATTGTTACAACTTTCCAACTATACTAATATGTTACTAATAAATACAGCAGACTTTAATATTTAAGCAATGGTTCTGGAAGAGATTACCAGTATAAAAGAAGATCACCAGCAGGGAACGACTGCCGCCACATGTTTATAATCTTGTCTGGTTCCAAATCCAAACACTGTTTAGTTTCCATTGAGAGACTTTGGATGTCTGTTAACAAGGTCACTGGAGAAACAACTGTCACAATAATTTACCATGCCATAGAGATTTTTTTGGAGAGACTGAAACAAGAACGTAGAGATAGACAGACAGAGAGACAGATAGATAGATAGATAGATAGATAGATAGATAGATAGATAGATAGATAGATAGATAGATAGATAGATAGATAGATAGATAGATAGATAGATAGATAGATAGATAGATAGATAGATAGATAGATAGATAGACAGACAGATGGATAGATGCATAAATAGACAGACAGACAGACAGACAGACAGATAGATAGATAGATAGATAGATAGATAGATAGATAGATAGATAGATAGATAGATAGATAGATAGATAGATAGATAGATAGATAGATAGACAGATGGATAGATGCATAAATAGACAGACAGACAGACAGACAGACATATAGATAGATAGATAGATAGATAGATAGATAGATAGATAGATAGATAGATAGATAGATAGATAGATAGATAGATAGATAGATAGATAGATAGATAGATAGATAGATAGATAGATAGATAGATAGATGCAAAGATAGACAGATGGATGGAAAAATAGACAGATGGATAGATGCATAAATAGACAGACAGACAGACAGACAGATAGATAGATAGATAGATAGATAGATAGATAGATAGATAGATAGATAGATAGATAGATAGATAGATAGATAGATAGATAGATAGATAGATAGATAGATAGATAGATAGATAGATAGATAGATAGATAGATAGATAGATAGATAGATAGACAGACAGATGGATAGATGCATAAATAGATAGATAGACAGACAGACAGACAGACAGATAGATAGATAGATAGATAGATAGATAGATAGATAGATAGATAGATAGATAGATAGATAGATAGATAGATAGATAGATAGATAGATAGATAGATAGATAGATAGATAGACAGACAGACAGACAGATGGATAGATGCATAAATAGATAGATAGACAGACAGACAAACAGACAGACAGACAGACAGACAGATAGATAGATAGATAGATAGATAGATAGATAGATAGATAGATAGATAGATAGATAGATAGATAGATAGATAGATAGATAGATAGATAGATAGATAGATAGATAGATAGATAGATAGAATGTGTCATGGAAATATGAGTCGTTTGGGGATTTCTTAGGTCTTAAAACCCTATCTCAGCGCTGTGTTAGAGAGTGTGTGTTTGAATGTTTGGATATGTGGTTGTGTGAGTGTCAGATGACATGTGTGTAGACAGTGTGTACAGGGTGATTCCATCAGACAGAAATAGCAG
Source organism: Danio aesculapii (assembly GCF_903798145.1). Taxonomy (NCBI): domain Eukaryota; kingdom Metazoa; phylum Chordata; class Actinopteri; order Cypriniformes; family Danionidae; genus Danio; species Danio aesculapii. The sequence continues at coordinate 20,080,175 of NC_079437.1, read as the reverse complement.
CAGAGTTGTATAAAAGCCTGACACACACACTCCAGCGGACAGAGCAAAAGGAGTCCCTCCCTCACACTCAACCAGCACAAGAGACAGAAAAAAGTACTGAATATAATTACTGGAAAGATCAGAAGTTGAAGATGCAGGTTTGCTCAGTCCTAGAGAAGAAAGGAGGCAGTGTGGTTGGAGCCGAGCTCAGCTGCAGCGTCAGGGAGGAAAACCCAAATAAGAGGGAGAGTTACACCGCTGACTGGCGCAGCATCAATATGAAGACACAACCTGAGGATCGGTGAGAAAATCATATTTTTGTCATGTTTTCTTATTTGTATCATATTACTTAAATATTAAGAAAGTTTTTTGCTTTTTAAAGCATGCATTTAACAAAAAGGTTGTGTTAACGAAAAATAGATTAATGAGTAGAACAAATAAATAAGAGATAGATAAAAGATAGAAGATAAGAATAGAAGATAAAACAAATGAATTTAAATCAATAAAACCATTTAAGAACAGTTTTAATTTTAAACCTATACAGTTTTTCCTCAATAGTAGGCTACATTTCTCATTTAAAGGGATAGTTCACCCAAAAATGAAAATTTACTGACCCTAAATGGGTTCTAAACCTTTATGGATTGCTTTCTTATGCTAAACACAAAAGAAGATACTTTGAAGAAAGCTGAAAAACCTGTAACCATTGACTTCCATAGTAGGAAAAATAGATACTAAGGAACCCAAAGGTTTTCAGCTTACTTCAAAATGTATTTGTGTTTAACAGATGAAAAAACCTTAAACAGGAACAAGGGTGCGTAAATAACATCAGAATTTTAATTTTCAATGAAATATCCATGCATCTTCAGACATTTTTTCAACAACAGAATATTTATATTTAGTCCATCTTAAATCAAAATTAAACATTATAATATATCAAATCTTCCCTCTCATTCATAATTCTCCATCTTTCTCTCTAGCCAGTCGATGCTGATGTCGGACGATTCTCGGCGAGAGTCTCTATCCCGTTATTGGCAGGTGCGTCCTCTCCATCAAGCCTGCCCATCGGGTGTGCGAAGAGTCGGCACTCTGGACACAGGTGTAAGAGAGCACCAGCTATTGCCCTACAGGAACAGCCTGCCCCTGCCCATCTTCAAGCCTGCTGAACTGGGCGTCCGCCTGGGTCGCGGAGCTCCACACACCCTAGAGGATCTGCCACCCTTCCGGGTTCCCGACGGAGTCTGTCCAGACAAGAGAGCAGTGGAACAGATCACCAGAGACCTGCCGCCCGTCAAACCCATGCGGATGGAGTTCGCCAAGGCACCCAGAGCTCTGGGACGATCAATGTCTCAGGAGGCCCAGAGGGGCTGAAAAGCAGAAAGACAAATATGAGTCAAAGACTTTATAGACTTTATTAAATAATGAGGGGATGGAGAGTGTTAGAGAGAGGGATTGAGAATGTATAAACAGATTTTGGCGAAAGTAAATCAGCAAGTTTAGTGAGTGAAATAATGATAATAATCATAATGAAATAATATGCAAATGCTAAAATGTTCATAATGGCTGGGAAAAAAGAAAGATGAAGATGAAATTGATGGAAAGCCTAATGGTTTTGTATAGTGGGTTTTGAGTTGTAAATAGTATCTGCTTGTTTTGTATTGTCAATGTTCAAAGCACTTTTATTTGAAAGGACATAGGTTCATGTTTTGAGCTTGTGTTGATGTTTTTTCTGCATGTAGTCAGGGTTGTTCATGCAAAAGAGGATGAAGTAAAAGAGAAAAATATTTATTTTTTGTTAAAACTTAATGCCAAATAAGAATTGCACTATTTATTGACTGTTGATAATTGTTGACTTGTTGAAAGCTGATAATCACTTTAATAAAGTTTTATCGGATCAGGCCTGTTTTGTGTTTCATTACAATTGATTAAATAAGAAAGAAAGAAAAGAAAGAAAGAAAGAAAAGAAAGAAAGAAAGAAAGAAAGAAAGAAAGAAAGAAAGAAACTTGTTTACACAAACCCAGCTCCACAGACAATTCTTGACATTTCATTTGATTCATTTTAATTTCTTTCTGACTGTCTAAAAAGCACTGAACAAATGGTAACCTCATGCCTAAAGTCATTTATTGATTAATTAGAAAATTAAATAAGAGATATTGTGGATTATGTTTGTTGTGTTTGGAGAAAAAAATGCATGAGTGAAGTTGATTTTATTTTTTTACATAAATTATTCAGATTGCCATGGATAAATTTAATCATTAGATGAACATGTTTACTATATGAAATTATATAAGAGCAACTTACACCATTCGAATGAGGGAAATGGTATTTGAGAATCTTAAATTAACAGATTTTAGGTTAAATGGAAAGGACATATAAGAGTCTATACAATTTTGTTAGTTCTTTTAGATTGAGAATAAGAAAAACTTATTCCAAACCCCTGCATACAAGAATGCTGTTGTTATATTGTTCACTTTTTACAATAATGTAGTTAATAGAGTGCATATTTCAGGTCCCTGTAGCATCTTGTCAGCTGCATGTATTTCCTTTATGCAACTTTGTATAAACCTGAATGTCAGAAAAACAAAAATGAGGAATACAAATTGAGAGATTTTATGAACGTTTGATAGCTGTAAAATAAACAAATAAACAAGTAGTAACATAGAGAAAGTGTAAATTAGAGAAAATAATGAGAAAAAACAAATCTCCTACCACAACTATGCTGATGACACTCAGATCTACTTATTGCCACCCACAATTGACACCCTCTGCCAATGCATTGATGAAATTAACAGTTCGATGTGCCAAAACCTTCTTCAGTCAAAATGAATACTGATCATTGCATTCAGGAACAGAGATGAGCTTCTCAAGGTGAATGCGTACCTTGGCTTTAGAGGTCAAACAACAAAAAATAAGGTCAAAAATTCTGGAGTCAGATCGGAATTTCAATAGTCATGTCAAAACAATTAGTAAATCAGCATATTATCATCTCAAAAACATTGCAAGATTTAGATTCTTTGTTTCCAGTGAGGACTTGTTCATGCTTTTATCAGCAGCAGGGTGGATTACTGTTATGGACTCATCAATGGCTTTCCCAAAAAGACAGTCAGACAGTTGTAGCTCATCTAGAACGCTGCTGCCAGGATTCTGACCAGAAACAGAAAATCAGAGCACATCCCACCTGTCCTCAGGTCTTTACACTGGCTCCCAATTAAATTCAAAATAGGTTTTAAAGTATTACTACTTGTCTATAAATCACTAAATGACCCAGGACCTCAATAGATTACAGATATGCTCACTGAATACAAAACTAACAGATCTCTCAGATCTTTAGGATCATGTAAACTAGAAATTCCAAGAGTTCATTCAAGGCAGTGTGAGTCCGCTTTCCAGAAATGATCAGATGGGCTCCAACATTAGGCACATTCAAATCAAGACTGAAAACACAGCTGTTTAGCTGTGCCTTTACTGAATAAGCACTGTGCTACGACCGACAGATCGCACTATTATGTTTTTCTCTTCTTTTTCATTCTTTTATAGCCTGTTTAACACCTTTTAATCTGCTTTTATCTGTTTGAATTATTTTAATTCTCTTAATCATTTTTATTTTCTTGTTTCTTTTATTCTTGTTTATGTAAAGCACTTTGAATTACCATTGTGTATGAAATGTGCTATATAAATAAACCTGCCTTGCCTAAATGTATTTATTAATTTAGAGTGCGAGAGGCTTTTTATGAGCTTTTTGGACGGAATTTAGAGACACATAACTTCATTCCTGAATTAATTGAGCTCTTATAATCCTGCTGTCCATGTGTTTTGGAATATTGTTAGCAGTCTCAGAGGAACGTATTGTGGGATGCAAAAGGCAGGATTGGATGGAATGGAATGTTAAGAGGCAGTGGTCAGAAGGGACAGTCCTTTGGCATCACTACTACTCTCATTAGCTTGTTATTGTTAGCAATGGCTTATCTTTCTGGTCATTTTTGCTTTTAACAGTAATAATTCCATAACTTACCTCTAATTTTATTGCAATATTAATACTCTCTTGTAAGATACAATTTTAGAGTGCATTTAAAATTTATTTTTATGCATGAAAAAACAACAACAGAATAACTGTATTAGGTTTACACAATAAAAAGTTAATAAGGGAGCTCAGACTGTTTGATTAAAAAAACAATCAATCTATACAAAGTCACATTAAGCATTCATCAGCTATTGAGCTCTGTAGAACAGAAGGGTGAACAGGAGCTATAACTGTGGTACATGCTGTCTGGTTCGTCTCCCAGAAAGCATTCAGTGATTCTGTGCCAAGAATGTCAACTCTGAGGACACTGACTTTGGATGCCTCTCTCGCTCTTTCTTTCCATCAATTTATTTCTCTTTCTGATTTCTCTAACGCGCACTAATTAAAATATACCTTTTTATTACAGTCCTAATCTTAGTAATTTTCTCTGTGTCACGCTGGCACCTGTTAGATATTAATAGTTAATCAAACTGAGCCAAAGGACGAGAGTGTGTAGAGGTGCTGTTGGTGGTGACGGGGGGCGTCTGCACAACTCCACTGATCCTTTAATCCAGCTTGTTCTCGTCCTCTCTCTGGTCGATTTTTTCAGCTGTTGCACGACAACACACTCTTCCACATGTTTTAGCTTTGGGGTTCATTTATGATTATTTAGACATTGCCTTTTGCTTTATAATAATGATATTACGTGTTAGAAGAGACCTAAATTTAAGAATAACGTTTGTAAACAAAAATGCCTTCAATTATTAACATTTTTATTTTGTTATATTTCTGCATCTTTTATTCCCCCTAGTGTCCATTTTCTCCCCGTGTTTGCGTGTCTCCTTGCGTGTATATAAACTAAATTGGCCATAATGTATGATTGTCTGTCAATGAGAGAGTGTGGTTGCCAGTGCTGTGATGCAGCTGGAAGGACATCTTTCACATAAAACATATTCCAGAGTAATTGGCGGTTCATTCTGCTGTGGCGACCCCTGATTATTCAGGGGAAAGTTAGTATTCCTCTTTAGTGAAATAACAGTAGTTTGCAACATTAAATGTTTAAATCAGCAATATTTTTTCACAAGACCTCTAAATAAATCTACAACATTATTATTTTTGACCAAATCCATTCGTTTGACACATTAATGCATATTCACCAAATGGAACTTGATTTTTATTTTATTTTTTGTTATAAATGACTAACTGAAAAATAAACTTTAAACAGCCTCCAGACCTTGCCATAGGCCTATAAATTATTCAGAGAAACAGCCAATGGCAAATGTCGAGCTGCACACCTTTTCAGCATTTATATTTTGGTGTTAGCAGTAGTGGCATTTATTAAAATGATTACATGAAAATTAAAACATGAGAAGAACATGCAAACTCCACACAGAAATACCAACTGTTCCAGCTGAGGCTCAAACCAGCGACCTTCTTGCTGTGAGGCGACAGCGCTACCTACTGTGTCACCCGAGTAAGCATGCTGTTTCGTGGTTTTGTGTCACACGTAATTCTTTTACAAATATTTTTATAAGCTTTTTTCTTTTTTAAATACGAAAACATTACAAACAAAATCCATAAACATAGCAACCCCAGCAATTAATCTGAAAATAAAAATAAATAGATTAAAGTGAATAAATAACAAAGAAATGGGGATATTAATGAATCAAAGCAATCATATTGTTCAAATGTAATTATGAGAGTATGATCAATTGTTCCAGATCTTTGGCATAGCACTAATCAGTTTTAAGGAAATCCAGAAAAGGATGCCATACAATTGGTGTTGAGATTTTGGCTCCAAGGAGCGTATCCTTTTGACTTGATACAATTCACCCATCCATCCTTTGAAGAAAGGAGGGTTGGAGGTTTTCCAGTTTAAAAGTATCCTTTTTTTTGCAATTGTATGCCCATCAGAAGATGTCACGTGATTTTTTTAGTTTGTGCAAGTTTTTGGCTGTGACGTTCGACGATGTTTATCAAGCAAAGCTCCATTGATATAAGAGAATAATGAATTTGTCAGGAGATTTCCCTTGATAATCCGTGGTTTTCCACTTCTGTAATTTTGAGTTATGCACTTTAATAACACTTATGTTTTTTTATTGCGTTGTTGATGGAATTCAAGAGCTTTTTTGTTACTTTTGCTTTAAGCATGATGATGACTTTTAAGTAATTAATTCATATCAGTGTTTCTGTTTTGCTGTAGAACTTGTGCTGCGTCCCAATTTGCATACTATCCATCCTGAATAGTATTGGATAATAGAATTAGTATGTCCCGAACTGTAGTATGTTGAAATGTGTATGCCAAAGGTACCCGGATGATATTTCCGGTAAAAATTCGAAGTGTAGAACTCTACTCTAACACAGGGGTGTCCAATCCTGGTCCTGGAGGGCCGGTCTCCTGCATATTTTAGTTTAGCAAGCTCTTTCTAGGAATAGAAACTTCCAGGGAGGCGTGTTGAAGGAAGTTGGAGCTAAACTATGCAGGACATCGGACCTCCAGGACCACGTTTGGACACCCCTGCTCTAACTACTTACATTGCCCACATTGTACGTTGGACGTGAAATTGAACTACAAACGCAGGTGAAAAGTGTAAACAAACTACAAACATGGCGGACACGCGAGACCAACCGTTAAGCTGGCTTCGGTAAAGTTGTTAGAATGAATCAATATCTAGCCAGCTGGAACATATTTAAACCACGTTTTCCGTGTTAACGCTATATTTCATTCGCAATAACAATACCTTATCTGAAGACGTGTTTGAACATTGAATGTATAATTATAACCAAAGACCTGAGGAGATTTCTCTGCATGAAAGACTCGTGAACGGCAGATTATTCTGCTGCTGCTTCTCCAATAAGGTAGGAAAATAAAAATATAAAAGAAATGTGGATGATGTGTCGAGATAATTGACAGGGGGCGTAACTATAAGCAACATCGATCTGCTAACGAGGAAGTCTGTCCCAAAGATTGCTTACTCTTCTGTTACACAGTCAAAAGAATATACTTTAACTTTACAAAAGACAAAAGTGCATACTTTTACGGCGTAGTATAAGTATGTGAATTGGCACGCAGGTTTGTTTTTGTCCCTCGTGAATTGGTCTGTTATTGTTTTGGTTCGTGTGTAATTTCTGGGATTAAGAGTATTCTCACAGTATGATAATCTTGGATGAAAATATCTTGGTTCACAGTATCAAGGTATTGTGAGTACTGTTTTAAAATGTACTTTTTTAAATGTCTGGGTAAATTTTAACAGAACATATTTTATTTTAAGAAACATTTAAAATATTTTGTAACAGTAAACATGTCAGGTTAAATATTTAAAATAACTCACTGCTATCTTTATTAGTTTAAAAAACTGAGTTCTTTGCAACATGAAAAGGTGCATTTGGATGTCTTTCTTTTCCCTGGATATAAAGTAAGCCATTGCACTGTTCAGGTCTATAGCATACTTGGATGTTTGGTGCAAAAGTGATTTGTTTAGCTAAATGTTTATTGAATCATTGGCTGACCTGTAGCATTTATTGGGAGATACTGTTGCCCTAAAGAACTACAGAAAGTAGCCATAAAAACACATAGAAAAAAATAGCATATACTGTAGGAACAATATAACAGAAAAATGTTACCAGTTTTAAAATCTTAACTTTTCCAAACCACAGTAGACCTTGGAACATGTTATCATCTCATGCTTAATTATCCCATGCTTAATCAAGAGATTAAATTAAAAACAGCATGCTTGAAATCTGATTTGAAACTCGAAATTCTGAAAATAGAACTGAAAAGTTGCAGTGACTACTTTTTTTTAATTCATAGCATGAAAAAAATGATGCTCCTGGGCCTCAATATATAACCATAATCCTTGCATGAACCACCATGAAGACAGAGTTGATTGGAACATCTCTGTTCATCCAGTGTAATTATCACCTTGAAAAGCGTGTGTGTCCATGTGCAGTTTTGGAGGGGTGTGTTGTCAGCTGATCTTATTTTGACCCCCATCTGTCTCCTGGAAGCTTTCTGGTATGAAGTATCTTCACCATTTTGTGCCAGTATCATTAATGTGCTTGAGCTCTCAGATAACCCACATAACCAGTACGTGTTATGAGTCACCGCTTGGCAACATACACAGAGATACACACTTATTTATACATAGTGAGAGTTGTTAGGATGGTTTCTGTATGTTTAAAAAATCAAAACTGCCATTTAAATAAGGTTTTCTTTGGAGTGTTTAGTGAACAACATGACTTCTGTTACTTAAAATAAATGTACCATGTGCTTTAAAAAAAGTCTAAATGGGAGGCGTGTGTGTCTAAATTATATTGCATAAGAGGTCAGATCTAAGAAAGATACATCAGTCATCAGTGCAACAGGCTGTGCAAAGACACACAGTCTGTAATCCACACCACTGCTCAGGTAATTTACAGACAAGTCTTAAATGATGACAATGCACATTTTCAGCAAGTAAAGGGCAAATACTTTGATTACAAAATGCACATGTTCTTTTAACAAGTTTAATGCACATGAGAGTTTAACCCATCGTGAACTAAAACAAGTGCAGACACTTGTGGTGAAAACAGATATTTCTCCATGGTGGCTGGTCTTTTATTGAACAATCAGAATTGTAATTATATCATGTGCATTTTTTGTTCAAAAATATGATTCCAAACAAGTTACAGGTTTTCAGCTTTCTTCAAAACATCTTCTTTGGTGTTTAACAGAAGAAAGAAACTCAAACAGGTTTTAAACAAGTTAACGGTGAGTAAATGATGACAGAATTTAAATTTGTGGGGTGAACTGTTTCTTTTTAGCACTTCAAAATATAATTGGGTAGCGGTCAGAAAATACACACATTTAGACCCTGAGATAAACCATTTTACTTTTACTATATTAGGCTCCATGTTTCTCTCTCAAATCATCAAATGTTTGTTAATCTTACTTATTTAAACCAGGCCTGTAGCCAGGGGGGTTTGGGTGGGTCGAAGGACCCACCTAAGGTTATAATAGTTTGTGTTTTTCATTAGCTTTAATTGTTATTTGGTTTTGACTTTTTTGTTTTTCAAATTCAGTTAGTTTTAATTAGCTTTTAGAGGCAGATTTACTAGTTTCTGTATTTTGAAATTGCTTAGTTTTAGTTAGAATATAACTATTAATTTATAAATTAGAATATTTGTTAGGTGCAAGATTGAAAATCATCAGAATATTGTTTAATAACTCAACCAAATATATATTTTTGAAACCTGTATTCGGAGGACACATGAACACCACCATTTACCCATCTTCAAATTCACATACAGCAGCCCACAAGATAGCAGGCCTAGATACCATTCAATATGTGTGCAAGGTTGCTTCTGGGGTTTGATACACAGTAGTGATGGAAAGTTCAGATCTTTAACGTGAACCTGAACTTTCGTGACAATCCTCCCAGTTTAGGGCTAAACATATCAAAAATATGTAGTCAGCAATCATAATTTCAGTCACTTAAAACATCACCATGATCTGAAAAGTTTCTTACAGTTAAGTTTTGCTTCATAACTGAAGCGTGATTCACTCATTTAAATTCCATTACAACTTTCTGTTATGAAATGAACTTACGTTTCGCCAGATACTCTCATTTAAGCCCTCGGTTTACCTGTGCTGCAGTTGTTCAAGTTTAGTTGAGTCACGTATTGTTTTTGTTCTATTCACTGAATCACACATGCACAATATTATGAGTTCACCCGTTCTCAAATCCGATCTCTGTGTACTGTTCTAACAACTGAATAACTCGGGAAATTGGTTTACTTCGAGTCAGAGAGGGGTATCAAGCATTTTAAAAAGTAAGTTTTTGTGGATAAGTTTTTACTGGAGACGCGAATCCTTTCAAATGATTCAGTTCAATTTGGTAAACTAGTTCTTGTCAACTGATTCACTTAGAATATCCGGTTAAAAGAATGATTCGTTCTTAATCAGGATAATTTATTTTGAAATAAAACCCATTATTGTTTTTGTCGCAGGAGCAACAGCGAGGACTGACTGGAGGAGAACCGACTTGATCTGGCCAATGGCATTAGGAATACGGACTCTAATGTGCCGTACGGCTCAAATACCTGGCGTAAAACTGGCATCGTAAAGTAAATAGATTTTCTTCTAAAAGGCTTATGTATTAAATACATTTACAAAAACGAAAACAAAGGACGTTTTTGCTGTAATTTTAGTTAGTTTCAGTTTGTTTTGTATGCACACAATGTAGTTTTAGTTAGTTCTAGTTTTTTAAAAACAATCGTTTTTATTTCAGTTAACGAAAATGTTTTTTCAATTCTATTTTGTTTTTTTCGTTCGTTTTTGTTAACTATAATAACCTTGGACCCACCCCTCACTGACAAAGGTTCAGAATGTCCATACATGAGCTTATTTGTCCTGTTTTGACCACCATGTCATAATAAATTTTTTAAAAATACCTATGAAATAACCCATCGAAGAAAGCTTTAAAACCAAGTTGAACCCTGTGTTGGCTGCTGCTTCCGTGTGACTTCCGGCATCCCAAATTCTGACAGAGAAAAGTTGAATGTGCTGGCCAGTTTGTTATTTGCCTAATAAATGACAATAGGTTACAGTTTTTAATTTAAAACTTTTAAAAATTCCTTTTTTTTTCAAATATTATATGAGGTGTTAAATTTGTATTAAATGATAAGTATTCTAAATCTTTAGGAAATGTTTTTGGCACATTAAAACGTGTGGTTATGATGACCATCTAATCCAGCTAATCCAGCAAAAAATAGTGCTTAAAATGTCAGTAAAATCAGTATTTAAACCTCATAATTAAATAGAAAATAAATGTAAACATTGGCAAGAAGGTCCACTTTTTTAGAAAAAAAGAACCACCCCTTTTACCTGGCTGGCTACAGGCCTGTAAAAGCTTACAGTTCTCCTTCAGACTCTACCTTGTGTGTTAAAACATAACACACAGATAACATTCTTCTGTCATCATCCTTATGGTTGTGAACTTTATTATCTTGTCAAATGAAAAATTTTATTTTAGGTATAGCACATTATTTTATTAGTCCATTTATAAATCCTATAAGTAACTTTGCAATGACATGAATAATGAACTCTAAATGAATGCTGAATTTCTCTTTGAAAATCATCACAATAAAAAATCTCACATGCTTGTACTTTAAATTTGAATATTTTAATGCGAAATATGAATACAGCTCAGTCACTTTTAAGCTCTTCTGCTGCCTTTTATCTATAGATAATACACATAAACATGTATATTCTAATAAATAAAGGTGGAAATCTCTGAACCTGATCTTCAAAACATGCTTCAGTATAATATGTTATACAATTTTGTAACACTTTATTTTGATGGTCCATTCGAGTATTAGATCAGGAGACTGTCTGCTTAATATCTGTTGATACTGCTCCTTCAACAGACATTTAACTGACTATAAGAAACTCTGCAAGCACATGTCAGCTTACACTAACCCTAACCTCAACTTTACAGTCTACTTATAATCTAATGAAAACTAGTTGGCATGTAGATGCAAAGTAACTTAAATTCAACAAATGGACCATCAAAATAAAGTCTGACCTACAATTTTTCTTCATATTTCCATTGATGGCAAATACATTTGAAATGTAAAAAATGAAAACTGCTTATTTATCACCATTGATTACTCCAAGGGCTAAATCTTTAACTAAACAGAGAGTGGATGAGAGGAATGAGTGCAATTAAAAACACAGAGAAGCTGGCTGAGCTGGCACTGGCTTTAAGTTTGATAAATCCAGGCTGGTCTTTGCTGATTTGAGACTTGATCCAAGACTCGTATTCAGACACCCGGGTGAAAACGCCAGGGTTTTTGGGTTGTGCGCAGCCTCGACCAAAACTCGCAATGCCAGACTGGATCCACTGATCAGAGCTGTTGTGAATCAGTGGACCGCCACCGTCTCCCTGAAAAGATGAACAATCCACATCATTTATATTATCTTTAAATAGTGAGCTGAGCATGTTTAAGCAAAGAAGGAATCGGTTCCTTACTATACATATGCCTTTCCCTCCCTCGTTCGGTCCAGCGCAAATCATGCCGTCTGTAATTAAACTTCCATAGGCAGATTTACAGTCACTGTTGCTGACAACTGGGATCTTCGCCTCCTGCAGGGTGATTGGAAACTGAGTGCCTGTTGCATAAAAATCAGCACAAATAACACAAATTAAGGCCATTCACACCCACTATAATGATAACTACATTATTTTTAAAAATAACAGACAATAACTTTATTCATCTTTTAACTCTCTTCTCTGTTTAGTTATAGTAATCAGCTAGTCTATAATTAAATAAACAAGCCTAGAGACTATAACAGCATCCCGGTCTTATGCAGTTTTTGTACAGTGAATTGTACAGTCCAATCCTCAACTCTTAATGGTCAGATGTGTTTGATTAATTGAGCATAAAAAACTCATTTTTGACCAAGGTTTTGACAATCCATTTGTATTATGTTCAGTCCAATTAAATTAGTAAATAACATTAATATATTAATAATAATAATAATAAGTTAACTAAATCATTTTGTGTTGGGATTTTTTGAGTGCAAGTTTCTTCAATGTAATACTTGTTAGACTTTATTGCATATTAAAATGAGCATAATTAGATTCCGGTAACTCATTTATGGATTAAATCAGTGTTTCTCAACTAGGGTTGGGTGATATCGACCAATTGGGCATCGTACGATGTCTAATTTGAAACATTGCGGTGGACAATGGCATCGTCATCGTAGGTGGCGGTGAATTAATTATTTATGAATAATTAATTAATTCATAACGAATGAATTTTTGTAGCCCATCGCCTCAACTATCTGACCCGCATGGTCTTTGTTTTACCCATAACCAAATCATTAACAAATAAAGATAAGTTACACGCAAATTACCACCAGTCAATTACTTTTCCGCAGGACTCTGGCATGAATAGGCAGTGTGATCCGTTATAATGGCATCGACAAACATGGTTGGTTAAATAAGTGCTCAACCAACAGCAACCAGCCAACAATATCTGAGGTTTTTGCTAAAATTACTAAGTACAAGCGTGAAAGTGAAAGATTGAAGCAGTGTACTGACGCTGTGACACTCTACCTGATAGATTCAAAAGACCGAAGAGTCGTTAGATAGAGACAAGATTAATTAACATCACGTTTAACAACTATAGTGAGACGCAATCCAGCGGTACATCCTTGATAAACTGTCTAACGTGCGCTGCTCTCTAGGGTTTTGTGGTCTAAGCTCCCGCTGACTGCCGGAGCTCAGACGCGCACATATGCTGCATACATGCATTTTTAGCGGTATAGTGTGGAAGGAGGGCTTTTCAGAAATGCTAGATGAAACGCCAGTGTCAATGTGGATCGTTTTCATTCTAAAATGCCATTTTAAGAGGTATTAGTGTAAACGGGGCCTAATTGTGTATTTTTCGCTAGCAGGTTGCTGCTGCAAAGGATCGCAATGCCGGCTCAGTTTCGCAATGGCCGATGGAATCCTCTATCGACCCAACCCTATTCTCAACCACGTTCCCAGAAAACCACCAACACTACATGTTTTGGATGTCTCAATTGTCTCTCACACCCATTACTGGTCTTTCAGTCTCTGCTAATGAGCTGATGATCTGAATCAGGTGTGTTTGGTTAAAGAGCTCCTATTATGGGTTTTTGAAAATGACCTTCCATGCAGTGTGTAACACAGCTCTACGTGAATAAAAACATCCAGCTAAGGTTTAAATCTTAAAGTGCACCTTGTTTAAAACTATTGATTCTTTAGCGAAATCTCTGACTCGAATAAACTAATCGAGTTGGGTTCGGATCTTTTGTTTGATTGCATCGACGTCGATACGGTACATCACCAAAGGTACTTCCCGTTCCGTTAAAATGTGCATGCGCTTTCCCTCCACACACTAGCGGAGGCGTGGGGGAGGTGCGACTGATCATGATGCGAAAATGACGATCACTGACAGATGGAGATTCAGCTGCGGGGAATAAAGTGTTAAAGTTCATTTTCACAACAATAACACAGTATACCCAACTGTGTGTTGTGTTTGTTCCTGTCATTTTTCAGATTTTTGATAACCTACACTGCAATGTGGGATTCGTTGGCCGTTTGCTATTGAAGGAGCAGCAGAGACTATGGGACTTTGTCAGTATGTCAGACTTTGACAGGGACTTTGTCAGTAACTTTTACAGTTCAAATGGACCAGTTTCTTCTTCCTCCGGATCATAACATGTAAGTGTAATTAAAATTGCTGCCTCATTTTGTGTAGTTTGCAAAATATGTGTGTAATTGTGTGTTATAAGTTGTAATCACTCCGCGCGGCTTGTAATCACGTATCTATTATAGACCAGTGCTTGTACTGTATCTCTCAGGTTAAATCTGTATGGGGCTGGTCACATATTGCGTCCAAAACTATGTTAAAAACGTGACGCGTGCTTCTTCCTTACCGGTTTAAATGCGTTTCTGAACTGGCGATCCTATGCTGTTTGCCTTTTCTATAGCCACCATCAACTGTTCCTCACACGCACGGTGCAGTCAATTTTCAAAATAGTTCAACTTTAGCCACTGTGTGGATTAATACTGAATGTGTGTCATTGTTATTACTTGGGGTTAGGGTTAAGAGTAGAGTATATGCTGGTGTTTATCTGCATTGCTTTATTGCATTCCTCCACTGGGCTCTGTAGCTACTGTAGCTGTCTACTGAACACTGTCGACCAATCGCAATAGACTGGGTCATCGGTCCAATCAATGCAGATTAGCTTTGCGCTAAGGAGGGGTTTGGGAACAAATGAATCGCTGAATGATTCAAATGGGAGTCGTTGGGATAATTAGGTAAAATAAATGCATATTATAAAACAATGAAAGTGTTTTTTGACCTTTCACGCATATCAGCCTGTTGTTGGAGCCCCCCAAAACCAAAATATGACCTTTTATAATGCAAAATAGGGGCTCTTTAAGGAGACGTGGAAAATGTGCAGAGCTGGTGGTCCTCCAGGAATGTGGTTGAGAAACACTGGCATTTTTGTATGACTACAAAATTATTCGTAATTGATTTATTTTCCCCTCGTTGTTCTTTTTCCTCTCGTTTAAGTTTTCCTTTTAAGATTCTACTTTAAGTTTGGATATTCTCAGATGTAATAACATGTAAATGTAGCTGAATTTGGGGACAAAAAAATCAGCAGAACTCTTATTTCAACAATATTATCCTATGTGTCCATCAAGGTCACCAAGTAAAGTACCCACCGGACACACTAGAGGGCACTCTACAAATCACATCTGTCACTGAACTGGACTACACACTCCACAGTCCTCAGCTTCTCATACCTGAAGTTAATGAACTTTGATTACACACAAACAGCTGATGGACATGGACTATACATGCACACCTTATTAGGGTTGCACAGTTTACTGGTACTATGGTAGTATCGTGATACTATGGATTCAAAACACTGGCTGTACCACTGTACTTTGTAAACGGTAGTATCGTCATTAACGATCTATCTAAAATACATAATTTGCAGTTGGAAAGTCAGTAAAATGCTCGCATGTTTGTGCAACAATAGACCATTTTATTTGAATAGTCTGTGTAGCCCTTTAAGGTAGTGGTGGGCAAAGCGAGGCTTCATGAAGCACTAAAACAGTTACAGCAAATGTGTCGAAGCTTCGAAACTTTTCGAAACTACTCTCTACGGTGACACTTAGTGGTCATTTTTTATGTATTGCACTGGAACAGCTTATAGTGATACAGTGGTATAGTGATATAGTGGAGTGGTTAGGGTTCCTGACTACCATGCAGGGATTGTTGGTTCGAATCTAGGCTGATATAGCTGTTTTGAAATGCTTTAATATCAGTTTGAGATTCTTTGTTCGTGCATTGTTCTGTTTTAACATTGGTCTGACATCCAAATAAACACTTTGTGAATAAATATGGCTTGTTTTGGTCATAAAACAGGGCTGTTGATAGATCATATACAGTTGTGGACAGAAGTTAACAAGAATTATTTATATTATTCATTAAATTTCCCATTTATTGTATTTTATGAACGTCTACCCCAACCCTAAACCCAACCATCACAGTACTGTAAAAATATTAATTATTGTTTTACATTTACAAAAATTATGCTCTAAATTGATTGCGTATCTGCAGCTGTATCCTATCTAGAGTACACCATAACAGTAACATGATTAAAATACAGGAGTATTTGTACAAGTCGGGAATCAAACCCAAAAGTCATTTAAAGCCTGTAACAACACGCACATGGACGGTCCACTAGGCCATACGAGACAGAAATTTTCAACTGACCCTGTCAGTCAAATGCAGATTCTCCAGGTCTCGAAACGCTTCTGAACTGATCAATGCTTTGAATCGCTTTAGTCACGTGACCAGGTGTTTCGAAACACTTTAGTCACGTGACCTGGGTGTTTTGGATCATGCTTCGGTACAGTGTTTCGAAACACTTGTGCTTCGGGATCTCGACACTGTGTCGAAACGTCAGTTTCACGTCAGCCATCCCTACTTTAAGGTTGCAAAACTGTGTAGAATTCACACCTTCTATGGTAGCCTATTGCAAGTTTTCTGACGTTTCAATGACTGAATCAGTTCATTTCTGTTCCTGTCAATATGATTTAGTAGCTACAACAACCGCAACAATCTCTTTAAAAGAACGACTCACAAAGTGACGTTTTAAATACCTGATAGTACTAAAAAAAAAAACAATAAACATTGAAACGTTAAACATTGAAACAATTTTTGACCACTTCATGTAGCCTAATTTTGTTGGAAAAATGCTCTTTTTGTGATGAATTTCATTGGTATAATTTGTATCTTTATTTTAATGTATTTTTTGACGGTCAGTTATCTACAAAATAGTTTAGGTGAAGTGATGTGCAAATACTTTTTTTAATAATATGATAATTATGAATTCAATTCAAGTAAGCCTATTATAACATATAAAATATTGTATTTCTGACAATTTTTTTTGTTTTATAGATTTGAGTTATGAATTACAGTATCGCAATACTACTTGGTATCATAATACTTCAGCTGGTATAGTCGTACAGTCGTTCTAATCGTAACAAGAATTAATGGTATCGCGACAACCCTACACCATATACACACACATTCAGCGCTTTGTCTTGATACTGTAGTGTCCATTTCTAAGCGGTTTACCTGTATTGCCTAGCTGTGTTTTTAACCACTTGTTTGTTTATACTGTTTGTTTATTTTGCTGCCTGCCATAATTCTGGATTACTGGTCCTATACTACTGTTTGCTCCTGTATTGAACTTTGCCTGCCTGACTGTCAATTAAAGCTGTGCTTGAATCCGACCCACGCCCTCCATCATTTTACAGTGTCATTGAAATTTTGATGTGGACTTTGCTATTCTTTCAGAATGTACAACATCTACTTTTTAGAATCTTTTATTATCTTTATAGCATACTGCCACATGTTGTTTGTACAGTGCCATTAACTGAAAGTGT
The DNA here is from genome assembly GCF_903798145.1 of Danio aesculapii. Taxonomy (NCBI): domain Eukaryota; kingdom Metazoa; phylum Chordata; class Actinopteri; order Cypriniformes; family Danionidae; genus Danio; species Danio aesculapii. The sequence continues at coordinate 20,062,714 of NC_079437.1, read as the reverse complement.
CTTATTGGAAGTGATAAACTCCTTATCTATGCACAGTGAGGCTTACGTACAAGAGAGTAGCAGGACTCTTCTTTTTTACAAGCACAATAGAAAAAAGTTAGCAAAAGTTAGTTGAACAATGATTAATTCATATTAAGTACCTCCATCATTATAGTTATACAGCAATTATAGTTAAACCATAACGAACTTCATCTCGTGCATCTTCATGTCAGTGAACTCTCATCTTTACACCTACATGTTAACTCTTATTATTAGCTAGAGTAGTAGACTGACAAAAAAAACTAGCAGTGACAAATACTCTTATATCTCTTAGAATACAGATGATCTGTGTCTTCCAAATGGGATATATTGCGAAATAGATTATTGCTGCCATATAGAAGTGTTAATCCAAACAAGTGCTCAAAGGGCCCTTTAGAATGAAGTCTTGAACTGATGGACACCTCAGTCAGGACCCCATAATACTTGATTTTATGGGAAGTTGATTGATGTCACACACTGGGTTTCATTTGAAAGAATGGAATGCAGTGACATTCAATGGCAATTGAAGCTCCAAATGATATTGCAGTGATGCAATGACCATACCAGTTGTTTAACTGAGAAGGTCAACTTATTACATCACAATCTGAGCTGCATTTTCTCCCGATAATGTACACTGTAAAAAAAAAATCTTTATTTTACTTTTTTGTCCGGCAGCTAGGCCGTTAAATGACAGACATTTACCGTAAAATAACAGATGGTAAATTACAGAAATTTAACAGAAATTTAAATTTAAGGAAATTTCCGTAATTTAAAGTCCGTTATTTTATGGTAAATGTCTGTAATTTTACGCCCATTATTTAACTTTTTTCCAGCACCCTAGCTGCCAGAAAAGAAAAAAAATAACAGTTTTTTTTACAGTGTAAGTTAAACTTGCTTAATGCTCAGCACTAGGCCCTTTAGGGTTCGTGTAGAATAACATAATTTAATTTAATTATAACCAATAAAATATTTGCCTATCAAAAATAAAGCACTTATGAATAGTTAGTAGAATGTTTGTAGATTACCAAAATAAAGTGTTACCTTGAATGAGTATTTAATTGATTTTCAAATTGCCCTCACCTCCAGTATTAGTTGTCCCAAATCCAGTGATCCAGCTCACAGCACCTTTACCAATTGAACTGCCAGAAGCTGTAAGACAGACTGGTCTGACATAATCATTGAAATTCACAGGAGAGGAAAGCTTGAGCAATGCTATGTCATTCTTGTTCTTATTTGAGTCATAGTTAGGGTGGTTGATGATTTGAGATCCTGGAACGTATATTACATTTGGGTCTCCTAGTTTCAAATGTCCCAGGTGGACTACTAAGGTCGATGCTGTGAATCTGTAAATACAAAATAAAATTAAGCCAAACTAAATAAAACAGTCTTAATTAAGCCGCTTATCAATGCATTTATGCAATGTTACAGCACTTCATACCCTTTGAAGCACTGAGCTGCAGACAAAACCCATTCACGATTGATTAGAGTACCACCACATATAAGACCTCCAGTTGGAATATAATGAATGGTCACTTGCCAGGGCCAAGAGCCTGCAACAGCATTTTGCCCACCAACAATCCTGGGTTTGAGTGGTGCTCGGCCGCACACTAATGACAGAGAAAAGATGTGAGAATTCAGTCTGATTCATAAAATCATACATATATGAGTTTGGATGGTTTTAAGATTGCAGGAACTTACCATCTAACTGGCAGAGTGAGCCTATTGAGGGAAAAAAAGAAATAAGTACATATACACACATTCACAAATGTTGAAACTTTTTAACATGATATATTTTTTAGACAATTTCAAACTGTTAATTTGATTAACTACTCTGAATATAGCGCAATTTTTATTTCACATTCAAAAAAGTATTATTAAAATGTTAGTTCTCCCAGTATGACTAATGATTTTTCTCTATACCATATACAATTATGTGGGACATAAAATATAGTATACCCAACATATAACCCTCGTACAACTTGACTTCAAAACAACATCAAATTGAGATTACGCATGACAAAAAACACATCAAAAAACGAATCAATTTGACTTCCACAAATTGCTACCCATGACCACCAGAATAATGAGTATTATTATAAATCAGGGTTTCATCTGTCTATTCCATATCCGTTTTCAAACAAAAGAGAAAAACTAAGAAAACGTACATTTTTGCAGTTTTTCTTTTGCTCACAAAAAAAAACGAAAGAAAAAAACAAGATTTCTTTTTTGGTTTAGGGTAGGAAAATTGATAAACAACTTTAAAATTTATTATCCACATGTAGGCTGTGCTGAACTGCCCTTTTTCCTCTGATTGGTTAACCAAATCTGAGCTCGTTATGTTGCCCTCAAAATAAAAGTCATCTGCGGATCAGCACCCAGGTTTTTAACCATGTGAAGTTTATTTATAAACTAATTTCGAGAGGATCACGTGCTTATAATTGACACGGCTGGCCCCGAAGTCAAGCTAATGTATGATACACCAATCAGACGATTCCTAACTTAGTATAAATAACCAAAGCATCTTAGCTTAGTCATCTTCGTCTTGAAGAATCCCCTCTTCCACCCCCTCTCCTCCTCTTTTTCCTCTATAGGGCAGCATGGTGGCCCAGTGGCTAGCACTGTTGCCTCACAGCAAGAATGCCTCCGGTTCGCGTCTCTACCCGGCCAGTTGGCATATTACTTAATTATATAAATAAACTAAGTTTACATATTCTATCATTTGATTTGTATTAATACTGCTAATTTACGTTTTTATTAAATTTATATTATTATAACATAGCATTACACTAAGCTGTCAATCAGATCCTAGTAACCATTTATCAACTGTTTTACTTCAACATCAGAACAGCTGGGTATTGGTTTGTTTGACTCATGCTAGCAAATAGGATTTCTTGTATGCTACAGTTGACAATAGTGATTAGCTACATACTAATGATGATTAGCTTAATGCTATAACATGCTAGAAATGCTTGCTAAGCATTAAGTTTTGATCAAACATGTAAATGAGGCTTGCAAGTTAAGTGACCATTGTAGTGAACCCCAGCAACAACCTAGGAACGACTCAGAACACCCTAGCAATCACCTAGCATGCTTAGCAACACCTTAGTAATTGATGCGCTTCATGCCAACTGCCTTAGAGTCCCAGTGCCGTCATGCTGGCTCTCTCAAGCCAACATCAAGTCCGTCAAGAACTTCAGGTCCTAGTTATTATTATTATTATTACCACATGTATTATTTAATCTATGCCATAATAGGGAACTTATGAAATCGATTTTACTGTCGACTGAAACCACTGACTGAACATACAGCCATTGTTACATCGATCGGTTGCTGGTCGACTTTTCTTTTCGTTATAAATAAGAAACCCTCTTCAAGACCTGGGCTACTGCCTAGGCTCATTCCGAACTGCTTTCAGTTCCGTTAAGTATGACTATTAGACCCAAGGTCTTTAGGATTATTTGAAATTTCTGTCTCCCCTGTACCTGCACATACCAGTGAAAATGCTCCCGAACTATCCCCAACCTACTTCCTGTCAGACTCAGACCAACCCAAACCTTACAAATTAACAACAACCTGAAAAAGCCACGCCCCCAGCCGCACTGCCTGGAGAGTCTGCCTCCAATAACCCCAGATCACCTTCAACAATCAATCAACTACAGGACCTTATTAAGTTATTCTCAGCATCCGTGGCTGACCTATACATCCTATGAGCATTGCACATGATGTAATACAGAGGGAGATCGATTTAAGGACCAAAACCAAGACACCTTGTCAACTCTTTACATATATACAGAAATTCCTCGAAGTGGAGTCCCACCCTACCGCTGTCCCTCCCTATTCAGGACTGATATGGCTGCAAACCATTTAACTACCTCCATCACCCCCAAAAAACCCTCTGGTCATATTCCACAGCGCGGAATGCTTCCAAAGACTTTCACACCTTTTTAAAGCACTTTTCTACTGTTTTCCTTACTCTCCATCTCCCTATTAATTTCTAATCTCCACGTTACAAGAATATCCAAGTCAGTTCTACTAAAACCCATCCTCTGGTGCTCTGAGATGACTATAACTTCCAACCCCCACAAGCCTTTACACAGATGATGCTAATCATCTCATAACATGTAACCAATTCCAAAAGCACCTAAAGGTCGTTCTTCGCCATCCAAGCTCCCCCAGACAACTCTTTTAGCAATTCATCTAGAATCGAAGCAGCTATCTCTGCAGCCCATAGGGCTCTCCCAACAATCCAGACCCATGGCCGTTAGCCATCAGACTCAGCCATCAACCTCAGCCATTACTACCTCAAAACCATCCAACAGACCCTTACCAGCCACCACTCACCCATTGGTAGCCAAAGGAATCAGCATGCCCGGCCACTTCCTCTTCTCTTCTTCCTTCAAGGCTGAGCATTACCCACGCTCCCCCCTCCCTGTCCCTTCTGCGAGGACTCTACTCTGCTTCTCCCCTCAGCAAAGCACTACTCTGCCCTGATCCTTTCTCCAAGCGAACAAACTCTGCATACTCTCCTCTGTTCCTTCCAGCTTTCTTCCTTGCATGCACTACTCTGCTTCTCTGACTCCCGCAGGAGTTTATCCCGAGCTTCGACTACCACAGGAGTCATCCGAGCGTCCGAGTCTCTCCAAGCCCCCCCCCCCCCCCCCCCCCCCCCCCTTTCCTGTCCCAGTGTCAAGTACTCCACTTCCTCCAAGCGCCGAGTCTCTCCACCTATTCCTCTTTTCCTATTCATCATCAAATTTCTTTGCTACCTCCTCTTCTTTCTAGCACATATCTTGCTTTTCTATTTTCCTTCCGCATAGGCCCTCACTCACCAGCTCTGACTCCCGCAGGAGTTACTCCCGAACACGACTCCCGCAGGAGTCCCCTGCCCCGGCCCTTTCCTGCATGAATGCCTCTGGTTCGGGTCTCTACCCGGCCAGTTGGCATTTCTGTGCAGAGTTCAGGTTCTCCCCGTGCTTGCTTGGGTTTTCCCTGGGTCCTCCAGTTTCCTCCCACAATCCAAATCATGAGACATAAGTAAATTGACTAAACCAAATCAGCACCATAGTCAAATTCCACCAGCAGCACACAACAGCACACTCATAGCAATCCTTTAGCAGCAGGGGAGGGGAGGGGGGTTCTAGAGATCTACCTGAGCTAAAACTCCCCTCTTGCCCTGCAAACAAGAGGGAGTCCCAGGCTCGAGGATCTTATGAGCTCAGGGCTCTCTCCTGGGACAGCATAGCCATTTCTGAACAGAACCTGGTTTGCATGATTGCTTCCAAGCAAGGCTTATATAATAATAATAATAATAATAATAATAATAATAATAATAATAATAATAATAATATGCCTATAGTTCGCCGCCAAATTTCTTGCTGCTGTGCACCTGATGCTGAGCAAAGATAACCATTTCCGAGCAGCACCTGGTTTGCATGATTGTTTGAGATTGCAGGCAAAAACAATAATAATAGTAATAATAATAATAATAACAATAAAAGGCTAATAATAATTAATATTGTTTGCTTAGTGTTTGTTATAGTTTTTTTTTTAACAGTTGTTAACAGAACCAGATCAAAAACATATTGGGCCCTGGGGCTATAACAAAGGTAAATTATTATTTTCAGGGCAACGTCACAAGCTCAGATTGAGTTGGCCAATCAGAGGAAAAAAGATCGTTTCAGCACAGTCTACATGTGTATAATACATTTTAAAGTCGTTTTTCTGTTTTTCTACCCTAAACCAAAAGAAAACGAAAATTTAGCCAAAATCTCCTTTTTTCTGTTTTCTGTGAGCAAAAGAAAAAGTGGAAAACATCAGTTTTCTTAGTTTTCCTTTTTTTTGTTTGAAAACGGATACGGAATGGACGGAAGATACCCTGATTATCAATATAGGAAAAATATTATTCATCTGAAAGCTTCAAATTACAAATTTACACTGGATTTTGTATCCCGAGAATGTATGTAAATTATCATGATGTCAGAACAACATCAAATTGACCTCTAACACTGGCATAAATGTGCATAAATCTATTAGATGTCCTTCAAACACAAAATTTTTGGTGTGTAAAGTCCACTGTTAAAAGTTCAGTCATTTTGAAGAGAAGCTAATGAAAAGCACATTAAAAATGCTTGCCTTTTAAGTTGCATTAATATATAGGGCGCTGAAAATGTTATTAAAGATATTAGATTTAATGTCAAAATTGTCTAGGTTTTGTAGATTTGAATTGAAACAGGAATTAAAAAGAATTTATTCAATGAAATACATATTTTACAGTGAAGTATTGATATAATTATTTGATTTTGACAGCAAAATATATGAATCACCCTCTAATCTCTGGTCAGAAATCATATCAAAAACGTGACTATGACACATGAGCTCTTATTTAAATAGTTATCTTGTTGATTCTTGAACTTTATTGCACATTTTATAATAAATTATATGATGTCTAGTGTGCAACTGAGCTCAACTGAGCTGACAACCTCTGCAATGATCTGAGCGCTGAATCAATGTATTACAAATGAAATAATGAAAAAAATATCATTCAAACTACTTTTAACCATGTTAAATAAATGGACGGATTTTAGGGATTTTTTCACAAATGAATGACTAAAAATCTCAAATGAATTTTAAATGTACATTCTTTATATAAAGCTATCATAGTTTTAATTTCATACACTTAAAAATAAAGGTTCTTCGTTGACATCAGTCACTTTAATGTTGCACAAAATGTTTTTTGTTTCTCTGTGTCAAAATGACCTTTAGAGTATTAAAACATCCTTAAAACTAACAAAAATGATTATTTAAAGGCTCTTTGATGAGGGTTCAACTAAAACTTGTTGCTTAACAGACCCAAAGCTCATAATCATAATATAATATTCAACTTTATGAACAGAAGAGCAGAAAGTATAGTTTTAACTGTTCATACTTTAATTCGTACTGTAATAATGCCTGTAATCACGCAATTTAAACAAAAATAAACAGAAAATGAAATGTAATTAATTCTAAATGTAATTAAAAATCTGATTTTACCTGATATGTTGAGAAGTACGACTCCTGCAACACACACAGCTAAACGCAGCATCATCTTCATGTTCGTGAAATGACAGGTAAGGCTAATGCTTCTGATTTTAGTAACGCTTTATCGCCCAACTTATCTCTGGCGCATCATGTTTTAGTGCTATAACCTTCTATAAATGATATCAGTAGGCTATACACACCCTGCTGTAAAACTGTTTCAACACTACTGCTTGTAATAAAGCTAATGGCATTTATATGACATATATGATATAAAGTTACATTTACAGACATAATATACCCACCTCTTTTCGAAATATTAATCTACACACTTCAATAAAAATGTGATCATGATATAAACAAGCACATTGCTGAAGTGCATTACTCTTGTCTGTATTTAAACATGTATGGATGAATTACATGAAGAAACATGCGAGAAGAAATGACATGAAATAAATGTAGTCATTCTCATAGTCATTCTTGAAATGTAAAACCTGAAGCAAAATAATAATAATAATAAAAGTAAAAAACAAAAGTTTATGGTAAATCATTACCTCAAAACATTTAGTTGAAATTCGCGGAACTTGTATTTTGATTTTATTTTGTATTATGACGTGTGTGTGACAATTTGTGAAGGCAGAACTTCCGTAAATCCATATCTATATAAACATTTAAGACAAATTATTATATAATCTTGCTTCCCCTATCAAGTATTAAGAAATAAATTATTTAATTCATTGGATAAAAATACTGTTAAACATTTTAGAACAACATATCTTAAATTTCCAATATTCTCCCAAGGTAAAAGAAGTACAATTTTAAATATTGAATGATATATATACCATTCTAATAGGTTTTTACACTTGAAATTTAATTTAAAAAATTCACCATGCCATTTATGTAAATTTATGTATTAATTGAAGACACAGAACACATTTTTTACTTGCAGCTCCGTTCAGTCGTTTTGGAAAAAAGTGCAAGACTGGTTGATAATAACGAATGTGGATGCTGAAGGTTTTGTACAAACTTGTGAAACTCATTCTTGAGGTGCAGCTGATCACAGAGAGGTGGAACAGATCTTTTAATCACAGTTTTTTTTGCAAATCCTGTTCTGTGTGCATAAAGAACCACAGCCATATCACTCTGCAGCACAAGAGCAGTTACTTACTGAAGCTAAGCAGGGCGGAGACTGGTTTGTGCCTGGTTGGGAGACCACATGGTAAAACTAGGTTGCTGTTCGCAGTGAGGCCAGCAGAGACAGCTCAACCTGTGGTGTGTGTGTGTGTCCTAATGCCCCAGTGTAGTCAAGGTATACTGTCAGTGAGTGCCGTCTTTCGGATGAGACGTTAAACCGAGGTCCTGACTCTGTGGTCATTGAAAATCCCATGACACTTCTCATAAAGAATAGGGGTGAACCGGTGTCCTTTTAAAATTCCCTCCATCGGCCCTTACCCATCATGGCCTCCCAATCATCCCCATCCACCGAATTGGCTTTATCACTGTTTCTCGACTCCACCAACAGCTGGTGTGTGGTGAGTGCACTGGCACCATTGTCCTGTGGCTGCCGTCGCATCACCCATGTGGATGCTGCACACTCAGATGCTGCACGCTTCACCCCCCCTCATCCTCATGATTGTGAAGCTCTTTGGGTGTATGGCCATACATGATAAATGTTTTATATAAATACACATTACATTACATAAATAAATAAGTCCTTGTATTTCTGATTAAATAAATGCAGACTTGGTGACTTTTTTCAATAGTAGTAAAATTCTTTCAAACAATAGTGTAGAAAAAGGTAAGCAACTATATGGAATTACTAAAGATTGTTCTGTTTTGCACGATTTAATAAATATTATCATTGTATTAGCCAAATATTTAATTCATTAATGCAGATATTTCAAAACCCCTCCACTACACAGTGTATTTATAAAAGAACTTTAAAATCTTTTTGGATGCCCTGGCTAAAATGAAAAGAAAAATTGCCTTAAAAATATTTAATTTATTTGTATCATATAACTTTTATTTTTAATTTCTTTTATTTTCTATTATTTTTAAATTTTATTTTAGCTTGAATTATTTTTGTAATTTACATATTTTTGTATATTATTTTGTGTTGAGCCTTCCATGTGTGATACACAATTTGTAAAGTTGAATGCCATTTGGTTGTATTTGGATATTGTATTTCCAATTTTAAAAAAAAATTGTATAAAATCCATATCTATATATAACATTGTATTACATTTAAAATGCTCGTAATCAATTTTTATTTATTCATCTGTTCATTTTATGTGCTAGAGTAACAGCAGCTATTTCTAGTCCAGTGTTTCATGTTTCCAACCTGTCGCTATAGCATTTGATTATCAAATGTTGTAAAACAAACAGTCACTGAACATTTTCTCTGACCTTTAATCCCATCTGAGTCTGTCCATGATATAAGCATTATCATCCTTAAAAACATATTAATTATCTAGGGTCAAAGTACATAAGTTACAATATTAGCCATTGAATCACCAATGTATATAAAGCTATATAAAGTTATAAAAATCTTTTTTTTTCACACTGCGTCTATAGAAAAATCAGAGACAAACTGTTTAATTCACTAAATTAAAACGAGTTCACCCTAAAATGAAAATTCTGTCATTATTTATTCTCCATTCATTTTATCCAAAAACACAAAATTTTGTTGAACAGAAAAATTATATTTTAAAGAATCTTGGATAAAGTTTCACTGTAAACTACAGGCTTACAGAATTCATGTATGCATGATAATATGAAGATTTATTACTCACCAATTTCGAAGCACTTCCAGGTCATTAAGGATGCAGACAGGACAGAACATGTGCTATCAAATGAGCTCTTGTAAAGCCTTTGTTGCAAACCAAAAAAAAAAATTTTATGTAAGAATGTATTTGACTACTACACTATAAAAAAGTATATGACCAATTAGTCCTGACAACATATGTTTTTAGGTCAAGTTAATCATGTTCTGGCATCGTGGTGGCACAGTGGGTAGCACAATCGCCTCACAGCAAGAAGGTCACTGGTTTGAGCCTTGATTGGGTCAGTGGGTATTTGAGTTTGCATGTTCTCCACATGTTCGTGTGGGTTTCCTCCGGGTGCTCGGTTTCCCCCACAAGTCGAAAGACATGCACTATAGATGAATTGGGTAAGCTAAATTGTATTTAGTGTATGTGTGTGAATGAGTGTGTATGGATGTTTCCCAGTGTTGGGTTGCAGCTAGAAGGGCATCCGCTGCTTAACACGTGCTGGATAAGTTGGCGGTTCATCCCGCTGTGGTGACCCTAGATTAATAAAGGGACTAACCCAAAAAGAAAATGAATGAATGAATAATCATGTTCTAACTTAATTTTGTAAGTTACACAGGCTGTTTTAAGTCAGGTTAACATAATATAAGTTCAATGGACTCATCAGGTTAATTTGATTTAGCTTAAAAATTTAAGGCAATCCGGAGTTTTTACAGTGTAGTTGTACCTGTAAGTGTGTGTGGAGTTTTTCAGGGTCATGTACAGTACTGTATTTAGATTATTAATAACTGATTACTTCCCAGAGTTCATTAGAAAATCTACAGCAACTTACTGTAAACCATGTACACAGAAATGTTCATAATAATTTTTTTATACTGTGAAAACAACAATATATACAGTAACACACTGTATACAGCTTATACAGTAAGAAACTGTTGAGAAATGCTTTATACAACTGTGAAAACAACAGAAATAGTTTATAGTGTAACCTTTGATTTCAATAGTGGGTGGTTATAGGTTAAAGCTTATGTGTTACAGGCTTTCAGCTTTTTTCAAAATATCTTCCATTGTGTTCAACAGATTAAAAGAAACCCAGAAAGGTTTATAACCCCTTGAGGATGTGTCAATAGTGTAAACTTTCATTTTTTGGTGAACATAGTTTTAATAAATAGATTATTCATTGAAAATAAAAGGCTTTAAAACCAAAGTCTGTACTTCAGTTGGATTCTCTGACCTTTGCCGACTATTAGCTTTTTTCAGTCTGTAGTTAGCCAGTAACTCCAAAACATTCATTCGGTCATTTTCCTTCGGCTTAGTACCTTTAATCATGAGGGGTCATATAGTCCTAACTCATTGCTTAAAGACATAGTTCACCAAAAAAAATGAAAATGTACTCACTATTTACACTCCCAAATGATTTAAATCCTTTAGGAGTTTCATGTTCAACAGAAGACATCTTGAGGAATGTTAGACACTGTAAACTATTTAAAACCCATTGTAGTAAAAAGACAAATACTAAGTCGATGGCTCTGGGTTTCCAAAAGTTTTTTTTTTCTAAAATATCCTCTTTTGTAATCAACAGAAGAAAGAAACTCAAACAGATTGAGTAAACGAAGACAGACTTTTCATATTTGAGTGAACTATCCCTTTAAATCACATTAGCCTGCGGTTCCTCTTCCAAACCACAAGATAGAGCCCCTAACCACATTTTGCACATTGACAAAATCAAATTAACCAAAATCTTTGTTTAAACTAAAGCTTTTTTGTTCAGAATTTCCCATTTCAGATTATTATGTGCATGTACTGGCCGTGCACGTACTGTTGAGAAATTTTATAGCAATAACAAACATTCTGCTGCTTTTAAATGGGCCTGAATAACCTGGAGTCGAGTTCATGTTTTCAGGTAAATTCAAAGCATAATCTTGTTGTTTTGAGCTTTCAGGCAAAAGAGAGTGAACGTATTAGTTTAATATCACAGTTCTCCAACACTTTATTTACACACAAAAGGGACTGAATTGCATTTGTGTTGCTTCATGTTGACAGGTTATTACAAACAGTCAAGTGCAAATGGCTTGTAAACTACTGTTTCGAAGTTGTTTCTATAGACCGAGTCCTCACCAAAAGCTGCATGTATTTACCGAGAAACACAACAAAAACTGTTATATTGTGAAATGTTATTACAATATTAAATATATGGTTTTCTGCTCTAATACACGACCACAAAATCCGTCATAAGTGTCAAGTCATTTTTAATTATTAGGTGACGGCTGATTAAATAAGATTTCCATTAATGCACAAGTTTTATGTTCTGTATGGTTTCAACTGTTTGAAAATTGGAGTCTGGGGGTTTAGAAAAATCTAAAATATTGGGAATATCACCTTTAAAGCTGTCTAAGTGAAGTGCTTAGCAATGTACTGTACATTGCACATTAGTAATTGAGTTGATATATTAACAGTAGGAAATATACTAAATATCTTCATGGAACATGATATTTACTTAGTATTCTAATGATTTTGGCATAAAAGAATAAAGATCAACATTTTGGACCCATTTAATGTATTTTTTATACTCTTAAAATGCAGCTGTTTAAGACTGGTTTTGAGGTTCAGGGTTACATTTTTTTATTTTCTGTGAAGAGCTTTCAGCATTATTACTTCAGCGTCACCGGATCATTCACAAAACATTCTCTCTCTCTCTCTCTCTCTCTCTCTCTCTCTCTCTCTCTCTATATATATATATATATATATATATATATATATATATATATATATATATATATATATATATATAAAATCACATAAACATAATAGTTTTAATAACTAATTTCTAATAACTGATTTATTTTATCTTTGCTATGCTGACAGTAAATAATATTTTACTAGATATTTTTTAAGACACTTCTATACAGCTTAAAGTGACAGGCTTAACTAGGTTAATTAGGCAGGTTAGGGTATTTAGGCAAGTTATTGTATAATGATGGTTTGTTCTGTAGACTATCGAAAAATATATAGCTTAAAGGGGCTAATAAAATTGACCTTAAAATGGTTTTTTTTAAAATTAAAAACTGCTTTTATTCTAGCCGAAATAAAACAAATAAGCAGAAGAAAAAAAATTCAGACATACTTTGAAAATGTCCTTGCTCTATTAAACTCTTGCTCTGTCTTGAAAAAAAATTCAAAGGGGGGCTAATGATTATGACTTCAGCTGTGTTTGTGTATATATATATATATATATATATATATATATATATATATATATATATATATATATATATATATATATATATATATATATATATATATATATATTTGTATCAGCATTATCTGAGAATTCATTTAAAATATAAATGTTGAGTAACATCATGAATGTTAACACATCCTTGCAGAATAAGCATATTTCTTTATTTGTTTTTAAATTGTATTGACCCCACATTCACACAGCATTATATATACTTAACAGTACTCAATACTTTAAAGCATAACTCAAATAACATTTGTAAAAAATTGAATTAAAATTAATAAACCTTTTACACATTTCTCAATGAAATAGATTAAAGGATAAAATTAGAGAAAGGAGGGATGATGTGAGAGAAAAGTAAAATGAAAGCAGACTCTGTGAACTGGAGCACGTTTCAGTGGAGGTGAAGGAGACAAATCCAGGCAGGTTGGTTCTTATCTGAGACGTGATCCAAGATTGGTATTGAGACACTCTGGTGTAAATTCCAGGGTACCTGGGTAACCCACACTCTCGACCGAAACTCACAATGCCAGACTGAATCCATCGAGAGCCATTCTGACTGACCATGGGTCCTCCAGAGTCTCCCTGCATTAAACAGTTAACAATAAACACTTCTGACTCTGCTCAAAAAAAAAAAAAAAACGTTTTAGAAATCGAACATGTTTATAAGAGGTAAACATGCTTTTTAATACTTAAAATATTTCATATGATATTTGTTTATAATATACTTTTTATTATTTTTGTATATATTTTTTATTAAATATTTACCAGTTTATGTATAAAAATAGAGACAAATTATGGACAGGATTATTTTTCTGATCGCATTGTGTAAACGATTTTCTTTAGACTCACTTAATTTGATGTCTTAGAGAAAAATTTAAAGTTGTATCTGTAAATATTATACTTCTGAAGTAAATGTATACAGACTAAAAAAATATTTAGATATGTAGAATAGAGAACAAAAAAAATTGGAGTAGAATATATATTTTTGCAAAACAAGTACAAGTGAATCTTGTCAATTTTAGGTCATCCAAAAAATTTCACAAAACTGTTATGGAAATAGTTTAATATCTATTTTTTTTAGCATTTATATGTCACCTAAACAGAATGAAAGTCACGTTAACTACAGATATAGCTACAGTTTGAAGTCAGAATTATTAGCCCCCTTGAATTATCAGCCTGCCTATTTAATTTTTTCCCCAATTTCTGTTTAACAGAGAGAAGATTTTGTCAACAAATTTCTAAACATAATAGATAACTCATATAATAGTTAACTCATAATAGACCAACTCATTTCTAATATTTTATCTTTGCCATGATGACAGTAAATAATATTTCACCAGATGTTTTTCAAGACACTTCTATACAGCTTAAAGTGACATTTAAAGGCTTAACTAGGTTAATTGGGTTAACTTAGCAGGTGAGGGTAATTAGGCAAGTTATTGTATAACGATTGTTTGTTCTGTAGACTATCGAATAAAAAAAATAGGTTAAAAGGCACTAATAATTTTGACCTGAAAATGTTTTTTTAAAAATTAAAATCTGCTTTTATTTTAGCCAAAGTAAAACAAATAAGACTTTCTACAGAAGAAAAAATATTATCAGACATACTGTGAAAATTTCCTTGCTCTGTTAAACATAATTTGGGAAATATTCAAAAAAGAAAAAAAAAATCAAAGGGAGGCTAATAATTCTGACTTCAACTGTATGTGTTTATTTGTAGAAACTGGTTCTATTGGCCATAATCTGTTAATTCTGTTCATTAGGAATCTGTTTATTTAGAAATTCCACAGTTCGTCTATGAAACTGTGCCCTATAAACTCCCAGAAACACCTCATACATTAACACTTCCAAGTATAATGTTCTTTTTGTGCCATGAATGCTTGGATAACATGAGTACATTCCCTTTGATTAATTAGTGACCAAAGACAAACTGTAAGTCTTCTGTAGGCAAAGTACCTCAAAATTACTAAGAACTAATACAGAGAGTGGGCTGCATGTGCAGTTTATAATATACTAGCCATGAGAATAAAGACTTTTTAACTTGAACCTTTTTCAAGTGCCTTAGACTGCTGATGTTGTTCGCAGTACAGAGTATTTGTTGCAGAAAGCAACATTTAAAAAGGAGAAGTGTTACTTATGGCGATAAATGAAAATTCCCTGTGATCAATCAACATACCATAAAGTTAATCTGTAAGCAGAACTAGTTAACATAGCATTCTTCCCCTAATAACGGTGGCTACAATATATATTAAGCCCCTCAATATCAATCATAGTGACTTCTAAATTTACTTATGAAAAGTGTATATGTGTGGGGTTGGGGGGGTGGGGGGATGGGGATTCTGTTTTAGTTGCATAACATTGACAACTTAATATTTTACTTTAAAAAAAATGCAAAGTTCTGCCTAAATTTGTATAGTGGAGACCTGACTATGAGTACCATACCTGACATGCATCTTTTCCACCCTCGTTCATTCCAGCGCATATCATGTTGTTTGTAATGATGCCTTTATAGTCTGCATTGCATTCCGTATTGCTCACAACCGGTAATTGCACCTCCTGCAGCACGTTTGTAACTTGAATATCTAAAACAAAAAAAAAAATACAAATATTTTAATCATTGACACTCATGTGCATGTGCTTTCTCTAGTTTGGGGAGTTTCCTTTAAAAGACTTCAGGTAATAAATCTTTGTGCTTTCTTTTTTTTTCTGCCTGGTTTGATTTGATTTATTTCGAACAGAATATCACACACTTAAAACAATTCTTCAAACAAAATACAGTTCATCATGATCAACAAAATATACACTTAAAAAGCCCCTATTTTGCATTATAAAAGGTAATATTTTGGTTTTGGGGTTCTCCAACAACAGGCTGATGTGTATGCAAGGTCAAAAACTCTTTCATTGTCTTATAATATGCATTTATTTTTACCTAATTAACCCTAACGACTCCCATATGAATCGTTCAGGGATTCATTTGTTTCCAAACCCCTTCTTTGCATAAGGCTAATCTGCTGTGATTGGTCCAATGACCCAGTCTGTTGTGATTGGTCGACTGGGTTCAGAGCGAGACAGAGAGAAACGCCCACCACAGCTATGAAGTAGCAGACACTTATGTGAGAGCCCAATGCAGGAATGCAATATGCATCATATTACTCTACTCTTAAACCTAACCCCAAGTAATAACAATAACACATTCACTATTAATCCACACAGTGGCACCGCGCGTGTAGGAATAGCTGATTGCGGCCATAGCAAAGGCAAAAGGCAGAGGATTAAGAGTTCAGAAATGAATTTAAATCGGTGTAGGAAGTGACCTGTAGGACTGATCTATAAAAGATAAGTGATTACAAGCCGCGTGGAGTGACTTGCAACTTACAACACACAATTAAATGAATATTTAGCAAACTACACAAAATGAGGCAACAATTTTAATTACACTTACATGTCTGATCCGAAAGAAACTGGTCCATATGAACTGTAACAGTTACTGATAAAGTCTCTGTCAAAGTCCCATACATAAGTCACTGCTACTCCTTTCTTTAATAGCAAACGGCTGACAAATCCCACTTTGCAGCGTAGGTTATTGTATCAAAAATTTGAAAAATGACAGCACTGCGAAAAGGGGCGGGATTAAACAAGATTATTAGACATTTTAAAAAGCGAGCGATTGGTCCAGATTTTAAATTTCTGTCTAAGAGGTCATTTTTTTGATCTTCGATTGGTCTCACACAGATTTCGCAGGTCAGAGTTCACCAAACTTGAACTTTGCAACGCATTGAACTGCGAAACTTGCAATAATATCCAGCTGCAGACTCACAGACCCACACACGTTTCAGCACACCCAATCCAGCCCACACGATCTAGGAAAGGGTAAACCATATATGATTAAGATGGATGTTAATGTTATTAATGTCTTTTCGGACCTCATCATCAATATATTTTTATATATATAGTTAATAAATAGTGTACACAATAGACAATAGTGTATACTATTTCACAAATATGGCGATCGAGACGGGCGAATGGGGAACGTTGTTTCCGATCGCCATTTAATATAATAGACTGAACAGTTTTCTGTGTAACGGGGCGACTCGGTGGCGCAGTAGGTAGTGCTGTCGCCTCACAGCAAGAACGTCGCTGGTTCGAGCCTCGGCTGGGTCAGTTGGCATTTTTGTGTGGAGTTTGCATGTTCTCCCCGCGTTTGCGTGGGTTTCCTCCGGGTGCTCCGGTTTCCCCCGCAAGTCCAAAGACATGTGGTATAGGTGAATTGGGTAAGCCTAAAATTGTCCGTAGCCTATGTGTGTGAATGAGTGTGTATGGATGTTTCCCAGTGATGGGTTGCAGCTGGAAGGGCATTCGCTGCGTAAAACATGTGCTGAATAAGTTGGCAGTTTAATCCGCTGTGGTGACCCCAGATTAATAAAGGGACTAAGCTGAAAAGAAAATGAATGAATGAATGAATGAATGAATGTAAAACACTATATTAATATATTACTCCAGTAATTGAATAGTATTTATTTGCTTAATCAAATAATAGTCATTACTATTTTAACTATATATTTTTATTTATATAACATGAGTACTAAAACTGCACAGATGTTAAAATGATCGTTACGATGTAAATGAAATAATGACTGAAATGGGAAACTCTAAACTGTTCACTCATTCGCCATATTTGTGAATTACGGTAGGTGGCGATAATGCTTCTGATCCGTCATTAACTATATATGGTTCGCCCTTTCTTAGATCATGTGTCCTGGATTGTGTGTGCTTAAACGTATGTGGATCTGCGAGTCTGCAACTAGATATATCTCAACTTGCCGCACGAGCTTGCGCTTCCAGTCTGACGCATTCGAGTGCGTATGAATGGAAGTCTATGGGGAGAAAAGTCCAGAGTGACTGCGGCTTTACTTGGCTTTCTAGAAACATCCTTGCAGTTGTGTCGAGGCAAGTTTGAGCTAAAATCTGCATACTTGAACTCACCTGAAGATCTGTGTTTGTCCCACCCAGTGATCCAGCTCTTGGTTCCTCCAGCAAACACACTTTCAGCAGCGGCCAGACATACTGGCCTAATGTAATCCGTGAACGTCACAGAAGAGCTCAGTCTGAGCAGCGCTATGTCATTGTTTTGAGTAGTTGTGCTATATTCGGGATGGATGATGATCTGAGTCAATGTCCTGGATATCTCATTCGGGTTTGAGCCTGTTTGGAACTGACGTCCCAGATAGATTTTTATATTTGCTGTAGCTGTGCTGTTAATAGAGCGAAGATATCAGAGTAAACTCCCGTCCTATACATATACAGTACATATATGAGGAACGATATTATATAGCATACATCATAAAGCAGTGAGCTGCAGATAAAACCCAGTCTTTATTGATTAGACTCCCGCCACAGATGTGATCTTCAGGGGAAATTCTATGAACGCTTGCCTGCCAGGGCCAAGAGCCCGCAACGGCATCGTCTCCATCAATATTGTTGTTTAAGGGCACCTGGCCACATACTTTGGAGGAAAAAAATAGATGATCACGACAGATTAATTCAAATATACAGTAAATCAATCATACACTTTCAAATTAAAGGACGAGTAATTTAGTCAGGCTATTCTCTGTGTATATGATTTTTTTTCTGTCAGACGAACACATTCGGACAAGTTTTAAATTAGGCATGTGCTTGTATAAGATTCTGATGGTACGATAACCTTGGATAAAAATATCACGGTTTCACAGTATTGTGATATTACTGCTCTAAAATGTTACTTTTGAACATCTACGTTAAAAAAAAAAAAAAATCCCCATTGAACACACTATATTTTACTTTCAGAAACATTTTAAATACAGTAAACATGTCAGGCTGAATAATTAAAATAAATCATTGACTTCATTAGTTTCAAAAACACTGATTTCCTTACAACTTGAAGACATCTTTGGAGATCTTTCTTTTCTTTGGATATAAATATCTTTTCTTTTTGAGGATTCCAATAGCACATAAATTTAACTACATGGTGAAGGGGTGCCACCCAGGCAGCCAATGAGCTTGCTCCTCATCAGTTTAAATGCTCTGCATCATTTTACGCTGTTAAGACATACTCCCCTCACTCACCATCATGAACAGCACTGTGACTGCAGTAGAGTCATTCAGGTTCCTGGGCACCACCATCTCTCAGGATCTTAAGGGGGACATTCACATAGACTATTGTGAAGAAAGCCTAGCAGACACTGTACTTCCTTCTTCAGCTGAGGAAGTTTAACCTGCCACAGTTCTACTCAGCTGTCATCCAATCCATCCTCTACACTTCAACCACCGTCTGGTTCGGCTCAGCTGCCAAAACCGACCTCCATAGGCTACAGCGAATTGTTCGGACTGCTGAACGAATCACTGGCACTACCCTTCCTTCACTTCAAGAACTGTACTCTTCCAGAGTGAGTAAAAGGGCTTGCAAAATCACTCTGGACCCCTCACATCCAGCACACTTCCTGTTTGAACGGTTACCGTATGGACTGCGCTACAGAGCACAAAAACAGCCATACACGTTTCTTTCCTCGGGCCATCTACCTCATGAACAGTTAAATATTCCCCTACTGTGCAATAAACGTGCAATACTTTCTCATACGCATTTGTACACCGCACCTTATAACCTGTATATTTATAACAAAAGTGTACATACAATTCAACATCCTGATCTTTTTTTGATTAACTGCATCTCTGTTTAATGTTTATCGTCTTTTTTTCATATTTATTTTGTGTTGGTCACTTGTCACTTTATGTACACTGGAAGCTTCTGTAGCCAAAACAAACTGCTTGTGTGTGAAGCACACTTGGCAATAAAAGTGATTCTGAAGCTGCGGCTTGTTTTCGGAGACCCTCCTCCACCCCAGCTCCACCTGTGTTAGATCTGCTACAGGGGTTACATATGTATTATGTTTGCAGCAGCAGTGTGTAATATTTTCAGACAGAATGTCTTTGTATATAATGATAATGAGATTGCGGAGAGGCTTGTCCATGGCTTCATAACATCCCGTCTTGATTTCTGTAATTCGCTCTTTGGGGGTTTACCTGCAAATTGTCTTAAAAGTTACAGTATATTCAAAATTCAGCCGCACGTGTTCTTACTCATACACCCTCTCGCCATCACATCACACCTGTTCTCCAGCAGCTTTATTGGCTACCGGTTAGATCACGGATTGATTTTAAGACTCTGACTTTAACTTATAAAGCAGTCCATATGCTAGTTCCTAATTACATCTGTGATCTTGTAACACTTTCTACTCCTGCTCACAGTCTTCGCTCTGCTTTGAGTCTTACCCTGTTTCAGCCACACTGCAGACTTGGCACCATGGACTTTTTCATACCAACATTTTTGAATGCATTACTAATTACCAGTGCTTAATTTGTGCCGGAACCTGATCCGGATCTGGCACCTCTGAAATCTGATCCGGCACCTCATTTTACCGATGCCCCTCATCAACCGCCTCGTCCGCTGTTACTTTCACTTTCTTCCGTGACTCCCCAACCCTCTTCACTTTCGTCCACGACATACCCTCCGCCATACACGTACAACACTCCCTCCCTGCTCTACACTTTCATGCGCGACACCTCTTCATCTTCGGGTAACATGCCGGATCCGTTACCCCGATCTGTTCCGGGATCTCACAGTTCACAAATTAAGCACTGAACATTACCATTAGGAATGTCATGTCTCTGGACTGTTTTAAGAAGCTTCAGAAGACCCACTTGTTTAGTAATGTTTTTAATCTATTGTTATCTTACTTATTGTTATATTTTCCTATTTATTGTTTTTACGGTTTTATTGTTTTTTTGCCTTGTACGCACTTTTGAGCTTAACAAAAGCGCATTACAAATAAAATGTATTATTATTATTATTATTATTATATACTGGCAGTAGCAGGTCTCGGTACCTGCCCTGCCATAATCAAAGCAGTAGCCACAGTGTAGCAGATCTATAACGCCAAGACCAAATACATCAACATTTCCATATACATATTCATTATCATACTAAATCCCGAGAGTGTTCATGACAGAAGAGGGTTAATGCATGTCTTACAAAGTGGATCAATGTATTTTTATAAACAAAATATTTTAAATTTTTTTGGCTTAGTCTCTTATTTATCAGGGGTGGCGACAGCGGAATAAACCAGCATATGTTTTACACAGCGGATGCCCTTCCAGCAGCAACCTAGTTCTGGGAATCACCCATACACTCTAGCATTCACACACATATACTACGGCCAGTTGTTTACCCAATTTACTTACAGTGCATGTCTTTTGGACTGTGAGGGAAACTGGAGCACCCTGGAGGTAACCCACGTGAACACGAGGAGAACATGCAAACTCCACATAGAAATGCCAACTGGCCCAGTGGGGACTTGAACCAGTGACCTTCTTGCTGTTAGCCGATCGTGCTACCCTCTGCGCCACCGTGACACCCTATATTTCTAATTTTTAAATTAGAAGCTAAACTCACTGACTACCAGCAGCTGATGAATGTGCATTCATGACAACTTCTTGGCTGATCTCTCTGACTTGATGTAAACCATAAGATGATGATGATGATGTATGCTGGGTCAAACCCAATACAGCTGTGCAAAATAAGTCAAGGTCCTCTTCTCTTATGGTGAAATCCTGACAATTTAACTTCTCATTTTCTATCTTCAATTAGTTAGTGTTAGGTTACACGCATTTGTGTACTTTCACCTGAGCTTCTCTTCTTTGCTTCTCATCTTATGTCACTTGTCATATGCAAATCCACTTCATAAGACATGCATTAACCCCCTGCATGTGTATGGGTTCTTTTCAAAACAGATTTACATGCTTTTGGAATCTTTCAAAAAATGGGCCACTATCCAACACCATTAAACAGCACTCAATAGTCAGGATTAAAATTGTATTACTCCAGCTGTGTTCATCTGACAAAAGAAGTCATGGCTGGAGTAAACTATGGGGTAATTCTCTTTTTTGGATGAACAGTTTCCTTAAGTTCTACATGTGTGGTACTTAAAAACAAGACTGAATTTGTTTGGCAAGCTACAGATGCCAAATGTACTCAACATTAGAAATCTTCACAGAAGTCCACTACAAATACTGTTAAAGTTATAGTTTACACAGAAATCATAATGCATTTACTCACCCTTAACTTCAAACTAGAACTTGTTTCTTTTCTTCTGCTGAACACAGAAGAAGACGTTTTAAAGAAGCTTGGCACCATTAAGATGATGGTCCCCATTGACTTCTATAGTATGGAAAAAAAATACCATGGAAGTCAACGGGGGATCAACAACAGTTTTGTCATTCTTCAAAATATATTATTTTGTGAATAATCTGCCAAAATCGGTCCAAGGCACTCGAAAAATGTGAAAAAAATATTTTTAAAGATATTTTGAAATATTTTTTCCACATTTTGAGTTCCTTGGACTGATTTTTGCTGTTTATTCTGATGAATCCCTTACCCAAAAGAGTACCGACACGTTATTTAAGCTACTCCTGAGCACATTTTGCTTGATTTTGCATTCTTATATTATTTTGTGAGTGTCACGGTGGTGCAGTGGGCAAGACGATCGCCTCACAGCAAGAAGGTCGCTGGTTTGAGCTCCGGCTGGGTCAGTTGGCATTTCTGTTTGCATGTTCTCTTTGTGTTCGCGTGGGTTTCCTCCGGGTGCTCCGGTTTCCCCCACAGTCCAAAGACATGCGCTATAGGTGAATTGAATAAGCTAAATTGGCCGTAGTGTATGTGTGTGAATGCAAGAGTGTATGGGTGTTTTTCAGAGTTGGGTTGCAGCTGTGTAAAACATATGCTGGATAATTTGGCAGTTCATTCCGCTGTGGCGACCCCTGATTATTAAAGGGACTAAGCCGAAAAGAAAATGAATGAATGAATATTATTTTGTGCTCGGTAGATGAAAAGCCGGCTTGGAGGAAGTGGAGGGTAAATAATGATGACAATTTTTATTTCTGTGTGAACTATCCCTTTAAGAACATTGCAGAGAATCAACTTTTAACCATCAAAACCAGTAATTGTTTCTTGAGTGCTTTGGGATACAGTACATTTTATTAAGTTTTAGTAGTTGAAGAAGTCAAAGAAAACCAGGGATCATAACAATTTCCACGAAAGCCAATACAATTTCCATGATAACCACTGAAAAAACATTACATGGTTTCTGTTATTCAGGTTATTCAGGTTTTTTCCATTAAACGTGTTTGTATGTGAAACTCACCGTCTAATTGACACAGTGATCCTATAGGAAAACAAAGAAATAATGAATTATTAAAATCGATTACAAGTTGTGTTTTCGTTTTCTTGAAAATGATTGCATTACAGTCAGAACCGGTTCTCGCGTAGATGAAACTATTGGAAACATGCTAATAAGCAAACAGGTTGTTTGAGTAGAATAACCTGTTCAGTGTTTCCTTCAGCATTGCCAAAGCATTAGGTAACCCAAAATGAATATTACTCAAATGTTTATCAGTAAACGATGATTGATTTTTGTCTGTGGGAGGCTATTAATCAGATTTTTTTTAATTATCTATTGTAGTTTTTAATATGCAATATGTTTGTGCTTAAAAAAGCTATTAAAATGTAAAAGATTTAAACATGGAAAACGATTCATCATCTAAACCCCGAAATATAATCATGCTGGGTATTATAGACACATATTAGTTGCGATGATTTTGTTTAAACAGTAGGCTATTTGTCGAATTGTACATATTGTTTATATCTTACCTGCTATATTGAGAAGTAAAAACTCTCCGACATACACAAACTGACGAACTTTCATCCTTAATGTCTCTGCTGTGTAGTATTGTTTGCACTATTAAAAGTGACAGTGTCAGTCTGGAAGCTGATTTATTGTCGACGCATCCGCAAATTGGTTTCGGTGCTCGCGACAAAAATAGACGTCATAGCGGAGTTGGCGGAAGTTGAGAGACTGCTTTATGGAATTGTAGATATGTTAGCCTATATTTAGGAACAAATCTTTATTTTACGAAAACTGGTGGGGGAAAACAATATGGTCAGTCATGCAGATGTCAACACCTGAGTAGTGAAGCGTTTAGTTCTAAATGTAATTTATTTGACAGAAAACAATATGATAATATCATTAAAGCTATCCCGCAATCTATATTTCAGATGTCTTGTAATCTATCTCAAAATAATATAACACCTTGTCTTCCTCAGCTTTTGGTGAATGGAGCTTCAATTATTGATATGCACTTATCCAATCCGGAATATTATTATTAAAGAACTATATCCCTTTTATTGAAATAAAAATGTATTATTTTATCATTTCTCTAAGGAAAATAATTTAATTGCTTAGAACAAACTATGGGCTGCACGGTGGCGCAGTGGTTAGCACGTTCACTTTACAGCAAGAAGGTTGCTGGTTCGAGCCTCAGGCCACAAAATATTTAAAGTTTCCAAAAGTAAAAGCACCAGAAGTAAAGGAAGCATTATGTTAAAATTCTAAATGCAATCTATCCTTCTAAAGAATTTAGAATTTAGGTTATTTTCTAAGTTTAAAGATTTACATGCATTAACTAAGGAAATGTACTATTTGGTTTATTTTTGAAAGATGAAACACGTGATGATTTAGCAATTAACACAATTATTATTCTTTTTACATAAGAATAGGTGCTTAGGAATTTTTCCAAAATTATATGTTTTTCACAAGGAACTGGGTCCTTATTTTCTACCGCTTAAGCAAATGAAGAAACAGAATGCTGTAATTCTCTGTCATTTACTAAACACCTTGAACTTGCTGAAAAGCCTTAAGTGTTTTTTATTTATCTTTTTATTACATTTTGTTTATGATGCTTGCCTGTTGTCTGATTAAGGAGGTTTGTATTTTGCACCAGAACATTTATAGTTGTTTAATTTGTCCAATAAAGTTTTTTTAAAAAGAATTCTGTGGACGGGTTGTTCAAAGCTTTTCTTTCAGTAAATTATGTTTTGTCTTTATTGTAGCCTATGTGAAGTTTTGCACTAAGCATACAGCTGGAAATAAAATGTTTCCTAAATTAATCATTTACACAAGTGTATTGTGTCCTCCAAATTTATCCACCACTAAAGTTTTGTAATTCAGCAACTCCACGCAGTTTTCACCCCAGTTGTAATGTTTTAGTACAAACACCCTTCTCACCTTTGCATACGGTTAATTACTTCTACTATGCTTTTATTTTCAAGATTTTCATTTGGGTCTTAAATGTCACAAATTTACTTCTGATAATAATCATATTTTTGGTAGTACAAGCCAATATGCTACATGTAAGTATGGTACACTGTAAAAAAATTCTATTATCAATTAGTCCTTACAGCATATGTTTTTAGGTAATTTTAACTTACTAAACTAAGTTAATCATGCTTAATTTAATAAGTTACACATGCTGTTTTAAGTCAGTTTAACATAAAATAAGTTCAATGGATTCATACGGTTAATTTAGCTTATAAATTTAAGGCAACCAGGATTTTTTACAGTGTAATTGCATGTTATTTTATTTGAATACATACTGTCCTATAAAAATGATTTCTTAATAGTTTCCACTACAAATATCACCAAAAACACTCAAATATAGTCTATATATACACCATTAAAATTTAATCAATGAAACAGTTTACAGTGTGTTTTTGGGACAAATTTAAGATTTATTGGTTTTAACAAGCCAATAACAAGCCAAAAAAAAAAAACTTAAATGACTATTATAGATTTTATTAAAACTAATATAATTTCCATTATTATAGCCTATAAAACCAATAGGACCTTTCTAGCAAACATGTAACCATTAAAACCTATACCTTTTATCTGTGAAGGTTTTCTATTTCTTTTTTTCCTTTTCCTTTCTTTCTTCTTCTTCTTCTTCTTCTTCTTATTATTGTTGTTGTTGTTGTTGTTGTTGTTGTTGTTGTTGTTGTTATTATCTTATAGAAGTGTTGGAAAGTCGGTGATTAGTTGATGCACTTCTTTCTCCATCAGTGGCCGTATAAGTGGTTGAGTATGTGCAGTATGATGCCACTAGATGGCATACGTGCCTTAATCAGAAATATTGCTATAATCTATATAGTAAAATATAAGATAATATAGCTATTATATATAATTTATTATCTTTTTGACAATAATTTTCTTTAATACGACTTTTTTCATGCAAACTCTATGAAACAGGTTTGAAAATTGTGATTATTTAGACTTAACTGATCTATAACCTTTAAGGTGTGCCACTGTGTCTACTCACATTACCTGTCAACGTCCATAGCTATTGGAGAGCTTGCGGTAGCCTATGTCAAACGTTTTTGAGGGGAATAATTAATGTTTACTGACCATAAAATTGACAAAAATACTGGAAAATCTAGAAAATGCATGTGGAGAAAATTGCCATTGTGTAATTGCTGTTTTAGCCTCTACCTTCTGGTGTAAAATAAATAAATGAATGAATGAATGAATGAATGAATGAATGAATGAATGAATGAAATGAAAGGCCTGGATCACACTGTGAGATATGAAATCACAAAAATGAGAAATCAAGTGGTGCAAATGGACTGTTCAATGATATGTACAAAGACAGTGGTCAGTTCCTTTTTTCTGTGTTTATTTTGTTTAAACTACTAGACTACAGCACGGTAGATAATTTATTATTTATTCAAATTCCATTAATTACAAACATTCAGACCCTGAGAATTAAAAGCTTTAAAAAGTGGCTGCAGTACATTGGCAAAAACAACAAGTCAATATACATTCAGTAGGTTAAATAGATTGTAGGTCCAAGATCACAGTGAAGACAATGATGCATTATTATTTCAGACATTTACATTAATAGTGCTGACATCATAAGATGCACCTTCATTTTGAGAGCTCAAGTATGATGAACTTCATTAGTGTACATTTGGATAGATTCTATAAAAAAGAGTAGCTTCCTAAAAAATAGTGTAATTTAATAAGGTAGAATAATTCATTACAATATAATATATACTTGCTTTCTTACAGTACACTTGTGTAATAAAAGAACAATTATGGCCATCGTTAACACAATTTCTATAAAGAGAGAAACATAGAGACTAAAGGAATGATGGAGAATGTGAGAGAAATGGAAAATAAAAACAGGTTAGGTGAGCTTCTGAATCCACTGGAATTGAATTGAACGAACCCAGGTGGATTGCTGCTGCCTGTGTAACTTGTAATCCAGTCCTGGTATTGCGACACTCTGGCGTAAACACCAGGATAACCGGGCTCAGCACATCCTTGACCGAAACTCACAATGCCAGACTGAATCCACTGGGAGCCATTCCTACTGACCATTGGACCCCCAGAGTCTCCCTGCATTGATAAAGAACTAAAAGTTATATGTCTGAAAACATACATTGAACAACTGACCCAAAAAAAAGATGATTGTATGCTTGGGCGGTATCCAAATTTTGATACCGTCAAACCTCCTCCCTATTTTACCTCGGTATACGGTATTACTGTGAATAATAATAAAAAATATGACGTAGGGCTCAGACAACATCATCAAACTGTTGGCTTGTGCCTAAACCCTTCATAAACTAGATATCAAACACTAATACTGAAACAATAACAAATGAATATGCACAACAATATTAACAACGTTTATTAGCAACAAATAGCAGTTTATAAAAAAAGGGCAACCGGATTAAATTAAGATGTGCCCTACAAATCAATTAATTTAAATCACACTGCCTAAACAACTATTAATAACAACAAAGTGTAGCTTATAAAAAAGTGCAAACAAACCCACAACAGTTATATGAAGGCTAACATTTTTTCCACTGTGAAGAGACCATTTCCTTCGCCAAGTATTTTGTCATGTGATGACAACCACACATTTTAGACATTAAATAAATTAGATTTCATATTTATTCTTTGTCTCCTATATAAGTGCACTATTTTTATGACGGTATAACAGTATTGATATATTGATACCGTAGCTGTTTTTAGATCTATTCGTGCACTCGTTTTTGCGGTTGTTTTAAAACTTCTGATTCAGTTGCCTGTGGGAAAAATGACTAATAAACGGCAGAAAACGCTCTACAAACAAGTATGTTCATGACTATAAAGACAAAGCAGAATACTATAATAAGAAAACATCAGTTTGCAACATCAAGCAGCAAATCAAGCTATTTTTAACGTCTAAAAATCAATGGAAATGAATGAGATCGAAAGTCTCAAGCCAAAAAGATTCAAATGGCTGCGCTCGCTCCTACATGAAGAATAAGGTCAATAGCGACAACGAAGATAAGCTCTGGACATTTTTTCTCGATATTGATCTAAGATTCCACAGCAGCAACATGCGGCAACTAGGGCTGCGGCGGTAACTGATTTTTTGTTACCATCGTGATGAAGCAAGTAATCAAGCGGTATATCGCTTAACCGCATATATAGCAACACAATCTCACGGCAATTCGTAACTTTTTGATTTAGTGGCTGATTCGTACAAATTCGTACGATCTAATTCGAACAATTTAGTACGATTTGCTCATCCGCCAATGACGGTTGGGTTTAGGGGTGGGGTTAGGTGCCACGCCTCCTTTTTAAAATCGTACAATTTCGAACGACTGAACTCGTACAAATTCGTACGAATTAGCCACTAAACTGTCAAAACGTAAAATACTTATGTTTTCTCGTGAGATCCCATACATAGGTCTATATGTTAGGGATGTTAATGATTTTTCGATGATCACTTGATTGTCTGTAACCCTTTTAATCGATAGACCTTATCAATGATCAATTAAGCATGGACATTTAAAGGATTAGTTATGCTTTGCTGACATGCATCCACAAATTTACACATTAAAGTAATGAGGGCCAGACAGAATCTGCTGACATTTTTTGCTATTTCTGCGCATTACACATTTTTAACTTTTATTTAATGTTTACATTGCAAATCCTATTAGATCCATTCATTTTGTTAAACAAGTCTCTCATATAATCATATAATATATCTATCATATATCTACTAAAAGACAGAAACTATTACTTTACAAACTTTATTGTAAGTAAATCATATGAATGGTTTCATATTAATCAGTAATATTATCTGAAATTAATATAAAAACTGTATAAATATATATTTTCACACAACTAAATAAATAGACTCAATGATGGGCTGAAAATCTGCGGAAATCCCTTGTCTTTTTAAAGATTTGAACAGATAATAAGACAACATTGTTTAAGGTTTTACTGTTGCTGTCTGAAAAAATTCCGATTTATTTTAGTACTTCCTCCACTTTGGTATTTGTTTCCTCCTGTGTTAAAGACTTGCATCAAGGACATGTATATTTAATTATTAAGCTTTGGTTTTTTAACTTTTTTGTACTTTTTTGTAACCTGTACAGCAGGTCAAAATCATTTAATGCATTTAACCATAGTGACAGACCGAATCCCAAAACACACTTGCAGGCAATAAACTTCCGGTGAAAACTTAATGGGACTATTTTCAATTTCACAATGTTGTTTTTACAGCATCAATGTTTTGATTTTAATTACAATACATCCATTTAAATAGAGTTAAGCATTCATTTAGTTGTTCAAGCGTAAAACGATATGAAAGACCGTTGTAACCACTAGCGCCACCAGGCTAGTGCAGAAATTCCATTGAAAATACTGTGTAAAGTAAACAGTCATTTTTTAAAGACATGGTGGAATTTAATGCAGTGCTTCTTGTCCGATCTGAGACCCACTTCATATCTTATATCTAACAGGTAGTAAAGATTGTAAACGTGACAATTTTGTAATTGAAAAACAATTCACCGGAAGCCCTTGCGCTGCCTGGCTGAAAATTAAAAGTCTGTGTATAGCCCATCTGCAGTAAGGAGCATGTCTAGTAATAATAGTGGACATATCAAAAAGGGACAGGATCTTGTTGGGTTATGGCAAGGATGGCCAAACTCAGTCCTTCAACTTGCTTCAATACACTTTAAGTTTCTAGTATACCTAGATAGAGCTTGATTAACTGGTTCAGGTATTTTAACTGTGGTTAAAGCTAAAAATGGCAGGTGGCCGTATCAGTGACTGTCAATTCATAGGAAAGCCGCTTTAACGTTCAAGCACAAGAAAAAAAGTGGAAACCTGATATAATTGATGCACTCAGACATTCTTCCCCAGTATATGCAGTCAAAGCTCCTTCTTTTTGTTTCTTATTGCACATATTGAAGGGGTAGTTTAAATTGCTATGAAAATACTGGCATTTCATAATAGGCATAATAAAAATTATTATTGCTCTGTCCCAATGTTTGCTTAACCAAGAGTTTAACAGATATCGCAAGAAAAGCAGAAAGCATATTGGGTAACTTTAGTGACTTTCTTTTTTGTAAAACTACAACAAAGAGGGGGGAAGTGTGTAGGTATATATATATAGTTGAAGTCAGAATTATTAACCCCCCTTTTAATTTGTTTTTCTTTTTTAAATATTTCCTAAATTATGTTTGAGCAAGGACATTTTCACAGTATGTCTGATAATATATTTTCTTCTGGAGAAAGTCTTATTTGTTTTATTTCGGCTAGAATTAAAGCAGTTTTTAATTTTTAAAAAAACATTTTAAGGTCAAAATTATTAGCCCCTTTAAGCTATATTATTTTTGATAGTTTACAGAACAAACC
Source organism: Danio aesculapii (assembly GCF_903798145.1). Classification (NCBI taxonomy): domain Eukaryota; kingdom Metazoa; phylum Chordata; class Actinopteri; order Cypriniformes; family Danionidae; genus Danio; species Danio aesculapii. The sequence goes on along the minus strand of NC_079437.1, from coordinate 20,032,055 downwards.
ATCGTTATACAATAACTTGCCTAATTATTACCCTAACCTGCCTAGTTAACCTAATTAACCTAGTTAAGCCTTTAAATATCACTTTAAGCTGTTTAGAAGTGTCTTGAAAAACATCGGGTAATATATTAATTACTGTCATCAAGGCAAAGATAAAATAAATCAGTTATTAGAAATGAGTTATTAAAACTATTATGTTTAGAACTGTGTTGAAGAAATCTGCTCTCCGTTAAACAGAAATTGGGGAAAAAAATAAACAGGGGGCTTATAATTCTGACTTTAACTGTATATATATTTACTTTTACTTTAACATGTTCAATTCATTCAGCAGTCAAATTTCACTAATGCACATTTTCTCAATATGCATCTGAGGAAAATCTATTAAATGTCACCATTTGAATCGAATATTAGCAAAATGATCATATTTACACCACCACATAACATCTTGAATATTTTCTAAAATACAGCTTTAGTAAAAAATAGAGCACTTACGGACATATATTTCAACGTTTAAATCAGCCCCAGAAATAATCTCAGAGATTTAATTTCAGACACAATGCACTCAGTGGAGCTAGTGACGTCATTGTGATGGGTAGGGTTAAGTGAGCCCATTCAAAAGCATTGCATGCAGCTCAGATTGCATCTGCACCGAGTCTGCAGCCAGACCCCTCTCTGTGGGCTGGTAGTTTGAGACCCCTGATTTAAATAATTGTTTTTTTTATTAGATTTTGACTTCTGCAGGATGCGGAAACTGTTCCCTTAGTGACATCTCAGCTTGACTAGGTGGTGGCCTTACAGTTGAAAAGTCTTACAAGCAGGAACGAGCACATTACTTAAATTCTTCATCAGCTCCACCTTCTTCCATCATGCATATTCCCTCAATTGTGAATAAAATACTGGAAACTACCATATGACTGAGATTTTAGTGAAAATCCAGATGCAGTCGATGTGCATAGAGTGACGTAAAGTCGAAATATACCCACTTATACTCTGAAAGTGCAAACTGAATGGTTAAAATCTTACCTGACATGAATCTTTCCCTCCCTGAACTAACAATCCAGCACAAATCATATTGCTTGTGATGCCGCCTGCATACGCACGGTTACAGTCACTGTTGCTCACAATCGGTATCTGCACCTCCTGCAGTATGTCAGGAATCTGAGTGGCTGTGATGCACATCAGGGAAATGTTTTATTGATTATTTTACTGTAAAGTATCCATCTTTGCAGTATTTGCTGGCACGTTCACTCACCTGCAGCATTGAGTTTCCCCCATCCAGTGACCCAGCTCTGTGTACCAGCAGCATATGTATTTCCAGCAGCAGCCAGACACACTGGCTGAATGTAATCATTGAAAGTCACAGAAGAATCGAGCTTGAGCAGTGCTATGTCATTGTCATTGCTAGGGGTGTTATAGTAACGATGGACAATGACTTGAGCTGCTGTTTTGGTTATCTTATAAGGGTTTGAGCCTGACTGGCTCTGAAGTCCCAGTACGACTCTAACTGTGCCATAGGAGCTGCAAATAAAGAAAGCAAATATTAATTATTATGAGCAGTCTTGAATACTATTTAATTTATCTTATGGGTTCCTTGCCACCTTTGGCTTGCTTTATTTGGTATCTAAATAGTCACAGGCTTGGATGATAAACATCAAAGTTATCATTTTATTGGTTGAATATTTCTGTCTCAGACTGGAAACAAAGCTGTCGTGACGCCAAAACGTTACATAGGGCACACAAAGTCTTTCAATGAGAGAAAACAGTGTTTTTGAACAGATGCTTTATTAATTATATGCCAATCTTTAATTATTTTAGAGCACTCTGTGTAAAAGGAATTGTATAATAAAGGATACAATACTTTCACAAAACCTGCCTTGCATTTCATAGATACAATATTTTCCCGGATATATTCTTAAATTACTTTGTTTATTATTACTAATTACTATGCTGCCAAATTTGGGTTCAAGTGCATACACTGTATGCAGGGTGCAAACTATACATTGACGATCAGGGTAGCTTTTTTGGTAATGCTAGTTTGTGTAAAACATGCTTCAGTTAATCAAATGTATGTATTTATTTCGATTACGTCTAATTTATAAATAAAATGTATTTAGTTTTCAGTGTTTTGAGGGCTATTTAGTGTATTCTGACCTACAGTATACTCTGATTTGCTATTTCAGAGGTTACTGTAGGCCAAACTATACAGACTGTGCAGCAGTTTCACTTTACTTTTAGGCTGTATGTAGAAACAAACAGTTGTTTTACAACACTGTAAAACCCAACAGTCAACTTTATCAAATGAAATGATTGCAGTTAACTCAAAATTGAGTGAAAGGTAATTCTACTCATTTGAAACTCAAATCGTTTTAGGACACCGATTGCTACAAACCATTTGAGTTAAACTAATCTATATGAGTATTGTGAACTTACTTTATTTAAGTTGAAGTAATGAGGTATTTAATTAACTCTTTACCTTTAACACTGAGTTCAAGACTCTTCAAATTAGTAGAATTAACTTTCATTAAATTTTGAGATAACTACACATTTCATTTGATAAAGTTGACTGTTGGGTTTTACAGTGTATATATTATTTTAATTATAAATATTATTTACTCTCTGTTTAATGGACTTACATCCCATATATGTTGTTCTGACATCCTTCAGGGGAGCATGCAAACTCCACACAGAAAAGCCAACTGGCCCAGCCGGGGCTCGAACTAGTGACCTTCTTGCTGTGAAGCAACAGTGCTAACCACTGAGTCATTGTTGTACCAATTTAAGGTAATTCATTGTATTTATTAAGGAAACTAAACTTACTGTTAACCAGGTAATACATTTTTATAGTTCTGTTATCGTAAGGACATAAATGTTCATGCCCCTAAACATGATACTGAGCAAAACAAACTGTGATTGGTTACTTTACTAGTCAATTAGATCCCATTGGAGTCCAGACATTTTTCCGTCAGTCTGAAGGTCTGGCTTTGTAAGATTATTCTGTAAAAGATGTGGTTTGTTGGCACTAAATTGAATCCATCCAGGCATGTAAACAATAACAATGATCCTAATGTATTTCCTGTGTTACGTTACTTTTTTAATCTCCATAGCTTCCAAGAATCAAAAAAAAGGTCCACATATTGATAAATAATGTTATAGCAGCCATCTTAACATTAGGATATGATTAAATTGCCAGTTTCTAAATAGTTTCTCAACAAGCAGGAAATGTTCATTGGCCTGGGACATCACCACATTGAACTGAAAAATGCAGTTTTCTTGCTACGCTTGCTACATGACTTACTTGCCTAGTTTGCATAATAGGCTACTTATTTTCCTGTTTCCTGGTACAATTAAAATAATAACCTTTGCTGCTTTTTTAAACTACTTCTTTAAAATGAGTTCATCACAATTCTTATGTTTCTTGGGTGGACAACTCAATTGTTTTATGTTCAATCCACTTAAATTTGTAAGAACAATTAGGTTAAGTTAACATGAAGAAATTGTGTGAAACCCAGCATTTTATACTGTGTAATATGACAAAATTTTTAAGCTTACCCCTGGAAGCAGTGAGCTGCAGACAGAACCCAGTCTTTATTGATTAGACTCCCGCCACAGAAATGGCCTCCAAAAGTGGTACTCTGAAGGCTGACTTGCCACGGCCAAGACCCCACTCCTGCATTCTGTCCTCCTACAATCTTAGTGTTAAGAGGGGCCCGACCACAAACTGAGGAGAGCAAAGTGAATATGGGAAATCACATAAACATTTAAACACAAAATATATGCAGATTAATAGTAGGATAACTTACCATTTAACTGACAGAGTGAACCTATGAAACAAAGAATACACAATTAATTGATGTAGAGTCTGTTTGTGTAGCCTGAAACCTCACAGTTTCACCTTTTACGAAGGTGCTATAGCACAAATCTTTGGCATGAGGCAAGATTTTCTAATCATGATGTTAAGCAATTTGTTTGTCATGAATTAGTAAGTCAACCTGTTCGTCCTGTTGATTAAATTAGATGTTTCACGCCATCTGAAGTGACGCAGTCATGTAACTAACAGCACTTAAACATGTGTTTAATAGACATCTAATAGACATCTAAACGTAGACAGCTTGGCTAAAAACAAGGCTAAACTTGAGCTGTCAGTGAAAATCTAATAGACATCTAAGAACAGCCCAAAACTAGACTAGTGGTTAAATAAACAGATTGGACAGACTTTATATGTGTAGTCATTCATTTCTGTTTATTTGATGACTACTCTTGTTTTGGCCTATTCTTGGACCTATTTTCACTGACAGCCCAAATTTAGCCTTGTTTTCGCCAAGACGACTATGTTTAGACGTCTATTAGACATCTTTTAAAAACAGAAAATGCTTGTTGGGCAGCAGGTTCATGTACTTTCAGGATGACTGTTTCTTTAAACAGATAGTACGCTGATTACATTACAGCATTGAGAATTTGTTTCTTGATATCCATAAATTATAAAAAATGCTTATCAGGAGCTGGACATTGAGAAATATTTTAAACTTGGTTATCATTGTTCACCTATAGTTTATGTAATCAAATAAACATTCAATGGATGTTTAAACTTCATGTTTGTTCTGTTTTCAAATGGTACAGGTCAGGTTAGTCTGCTCAAGTATTTTATTCTGATCATAAAAAAACCTTTGCTATAAAAATTGGTTTATGGTCTATTTTTTAACTTGTTGTTTAGCACCGAAACTCTACTCAACAACTATATTTTATACTGTGCAGCTTATGTGTATACACTCTCAGAAATAAAGGTACAAAAGCTGTCACTGAGGCGGTAACCATTTTAAAATGTACATTTTTGTACATTTTAGGTAATATGTCATTTTAAGGTACAATATGAATCCTTTAGATACTAACATGTAACTTTAAAGTGCCAATATGGATCTAACATACCCTTTAAGTACATAAAGTGTACCTTTTGAAAGGGTACTTTCCCAGTGACAGCTTTTGTACCTTTATTTCCAAGAGAGCAAACTGTATATACTGTTCACTAACATAAAGGTTCTTTATTGACACTGACGATTCCAGGAAGACCTTTGAATATTCATAAATCTATTTCCCCGTTGCCCTTTATTAAAGTGTTCTTCAAAATGGCAGTCAAGACTGAAGATGGAAAGGTTCTGAAAAATGGTGTCTCTGAATGAACATCAATTTTTGAGCCATGGTTTTAGGGTGTATGTGTAACATGAGATTTTAAACAAACAGACTTGCACATGCTTGCATGTGCAGCTTGTGTGAGACAGGTCTTACAGACACTTTTAAAATCATCAACTATGAGGAAACAATGGAAATATTTAAAATGGAAATATTTACAGATATTAAGTGTCAATATGACTTGTTGGAAAAAAATACCTTGCAGTTAAATCTTGGACTCTTTAATCTCTTATCTACATTAAAAACACTTTGTTACATCCATGTATTTTTACCGTCACAAAAAAGTTCTCTATATTAATTTTTTCATTTTCATTTCATAAATATTTTCATTTTAAGAAAAAGGGTTCTGTCCACTAAAAGTTTCCTTGGATAGCCAAAGAATGTGTTGTCTAGTTTGAAATCCTTTAAAATCTGTATTTGAGAGTATATGAAAAATAATGTTGACCATTTGTAGCTAAGTCTAACTTAAGTCTATATAAAATGTCAAAACATTCTTTTTATTATGTGCAATAGTAAAATTGATAGTAAAGACTGTTTGGACAAATCACAGTTTTTATTTTAATTATTATTTTAATTTAGAACAATTAAATTTTTTCAAAGTCGCCATCTATTGTGCTGATTTCAGTTCCCACTCGTCTGAGGTAAAACCTGAGATGCTTTTTAAATAGTATTCGAGCATATGCAATAAACCTATCGATTAAAAAAATGTAAGCGATACTAAGATTGAGAGCGAGAGGGAATACATCTGTAACACTTTATAATAAAATGTAGTAGTTGACTACATTAGCAAACATGTCAAATCAAGAATTGATTAACTTTTTTAATACATCTTTTGATTTTAATAGTGTATTATAGTACATATTATGGAATGAAATGGAGCTAACATTAACTAATAATAGACTGCTGTATGTTTAGTAACTAACATTACTAAAAGTGAATACATTAAAAATAACATATATTGCTCATTATAAATGTTAGTTAATGGATTAATCACCAACTAATGCAACTTAAAAGTAACCAGTTCATACTATATTTGTAAATTTGTTCCTATGAAGGCAATATCTGTGTTAACAGCCATTTCAGGTATCGAGGTGAGTTACAAAGTTCCTTGGCAACAATAACTCAACTGTTAAGACATTATTAAAGCATTTTAAACAACATCAAATATTTAAAGAATTTTGTAAACCCAAGATCTTACCTGCAATGTTGAGTAATAATGCTCCAACAACAGTCAAAGCTGTGTTCATCTTCATATTTGTGCTCTGGTCTGGCTCCACACTGCTGTTTGCTCTCCCCTGCCGTGGCTAATGAGATGTAAAGCAGGTAGTGCGGCATTCATCAGCAGTTTTGACCCCCCCACTGCCATCAGGCTCTGACTTAGCTTTTTATTTTTTCAGATGCCTTCATTCGCCAGTATTTACAATACACACCCCGGTCACCTTTACAGGTAATGCGAAGGATTACTTATAGAGCTCAATCAGTTCAAGGTCCCTTCTCAACCTGTTAACATATTACACCTTTTCAAGTATCTCTAATTTGATTTTTATGATATCATTTTCAAATTAGGACCAAGATATAATAGTGGGATTACACCTATATATTGTGTTATAAATACAAAATAAAAGTCCTCCAGGGTGAGTTTCTTTTATCGTAAACCTGTTTCTCTGCCTTTTGTCTCTTATACTTTACATATGAAATGAACAATAAAGAGACGTAAGAAGTGATTATGAGAATTCTTCTTTTTACTATATTCATTTAATAGATGTTTGTGCTTGTCAAACAGAAGGAAGATACCTGTGCTTTACTGTTGTGATTTGTTAATGTGGAATCACTAAAGATAAATTTGCTTAATCAAAAACTTGGCCATTTAAAATAACTGTTTGCAGTTTTTTCCCCAAAACAACACTTATTTCTGAATTGTCAGCTACATTACTCCAGTCTTTAGTGTCACAAAGTCAATCAAAAATCACTCTGATATTATGAGTAGCTGCTCAAGAAACATTTCTCACACTAAAAAGTGATCAGTTTTTCTTTTAAAAAGTGAGTAAATTTGTTGCCTTAACAGTGATTAGCTTATTTATTATTTGCACATAATCTGTTTACTCAGTTTTTAATGTCAAGTCAGCTAATTGCTTTTTACAGTGTACATTATCAATGTTGAAAACTGCTTAATATTATTATTAACACCCATTGTTTAAGTATCCATCAAGTATCCGATTCTCAATAACAGAATATATTTAAAATGCTGCGTAAAATTATAATGAACACTTTTTGCATCCATAAATAAAAGGAAATTTAATTAGAAGATCTTATATTCCAAACAACAGGTTTTGCTTGTTCACTTGGGCAAATAGAGAGAATCAATGGAGAACAGCTAAACCAATACTACATATCTTAACATTTTCACTATTTTTTTTTAAGTTCTGTTTATTTTTTTTAAACAATATGTGTAATGTTTGTTACGGTTATTTAAAACAGAGAACATTTTCAAATCATTTGCATTGATTACAACTGCATTTTTTCCAGGAAGGGATCTAGTTTAATTACAATAGACAAACCTCTATGTTTCTGTCAAAATGAAGCCTTCCCTCGAGCCCCATGCAGATAAAGCACAGCTCAATCGACAACACACAACATGAGATTTATTGAAAGAACACATCTACTTCCTCTTACCAAAATCTAGGTTTTGATAAGAAGCACTAGCAAAACAATTATCAACATTTTAAGGGGTAGTTCACAGATATGATCATTCACGCAAACATCACTTATTCAAAACCTGTTTGAGTTTCTTTCTTCCGCCGAAGACAAAAGTAGATGTTTTGAATAATTTTGGTTGCTGGAGCCTATTGACTTCCATAGTAATTTTTCCTATTATAGAAGTCAAATGGTGCCAGAAACCATCATTCTTCGAAATACCTTCTTTTGTGTTCAACAGTATAAGAAAACTCATGTTTTAAAACCACATGAGATAATGAAGCATTTGTTTTGTGTGAACTATCCCTTTAAAGCACTTCATTAAATGATTGTAAGAAATTTTTATATGGTTGATCATCTGCGTTATGAATAGTGATGTCTGGAGTAAACACCACTGTACTGTAAAGTGAAATGACAACCATGGAACATGCTGGTGTAATGTTATAGATGCCATTGTCTTGTTTATGTTTGTATGGAATATTTTTGCTTATTCTGCAAATCCATGATCAGCCTGTTTTTGAAAAGATCTTGGCTTTTGTTTTTTTGGTTTATGTAGAAGAGATAATATCCCTGATTACAGATACCATGTGGGCCATAAATTGGTCTGGTTTAACCTGTTGTGTGAGTGAGGGGAAACCAGCAAGCTTATACATGTTATAGATTCCAATTTTCAGCCTTCAGCTGTTAGTTCTCATGTCTTTACTTCGACAAGTTATTATTATAGAATAACTAAAGCATGGCATAAATTACCATCTATATATGCTGATGACTATCAAACGTGCTTCCCCATTTAATCTAGGGATTAATCCTCCCTTCAGGCTTTTAATTGTTTGGCTGATGTAAAGTGTTGTTGAGCGAATCCCTTTCTCCAACTGAATGAGGACAAGAGTGAATTTATTGTTTTTGGTCAAACAGGTTTGGATGCTAATGTCAATCTGTCATTGCTTCCTGGAAAAAAATACATTCCTCTGTAAAAAGTCTTGGTGTTATTTTTGACTCTGAGCTTAAATTTGATCACCAAATTAATGTCGTTGTCAAAAATATTTTTTTCTACCTTAGAAATATTGCCAAGCTGAAGTCTTTCAGTGACTTGGAGAAGGTTGTTTATGTCTTTATCTCTTCTCGTCTGGATTATTGCAACGCATTGTATTTGGGTGTGAGTCAGGCCTATCTCTCTCGTCTACAGCTGGTCCAGAACGCAGCTGCCAGGATTTTAACAGGCACAAAAAAGGAGAGCACATCCAACATCACACCTGTACTGGTTTCCCTACACTGGCTACCAATCCAGTTTAGAATTAAGTACAAAGTACTGCTGTATGTATTTAAATCCCTCCATGGCCTGGCCTCTGAATATATTTCTGAGCTAATTAACATACACCAACCCGTGAGATATCTTCACTCTATGGAGCAGTGTTTTTCAGTAGCAGCTCCAAGACTTTGGAACGATCTTCCATTCTCCTTAAGAACATCTCCTACTCATGTGTTGTAAGTTTATGCACTTTGGTTCTTTGTATGTTTGCATGTATTATGTGTTTATATGTACAGCACTTTGGTATTTTTACTATATAATAGAAGGCAATAAAATAGTGATTGCACTCTTTTTTTCATTCAGTGGTTATTATTTATCGATTACATCATGATACACGTATATGGCCCAAATATATACACCAATATACGCTGGATTCAATTATTATTTTTTATTATTCATTTATTTTATTTTCAGCTTAGTCCCTTTATTATTCTGGGGTCGCCACAGCAAAATAAACCACCAACTTACTTTGTTTTACGCAGCGGATGCCCTTCCAGCTGCAACCCAGTACTGGGAAACACCTATACACTCTCATTCACACACATACACCACGGACAATTTAGCTTATTCAATTCACCTATAGCAGTGTCATGGTGGCGCAGTGGGTAGCACGATCACTTCATAGCAAGAAGGTCATCGGTTCGAGCCCCGGCTAGGCCAGTTGGCATTTCTGTGTGGAGTTTGCATGTTCTCCCTCTGTTCGTGTGGATTTCCTACAGTTTCCCCCACAGTCTAAAGACATGCGCTATAGGTGAATTGAATAAGCTAAATTGGCCGTAGTGTATGTGTAAATGCAAGAGTGTATAGCTGTTTCCTAGTGTTGGGTTGTGGCTGGAAGGGCATCCATTGTGTAAAACATGTGCTGGATTAGTTGGCGGTTCATTCCGCTGTGGTGACCCCTAAATAATAAAGGGATTAAGCGGAAAATAAAACGACTAAATGAATTTACATATAGCGCATGTCTTTGGACTGTGGGGGAAACCGGAGCAAACATGCAAACTCCACACAGAAATGCCAAACTGGGGCTCAAACCAGCGACCTTCTTGCTGTTGCCATTACAAAATTATAAATATATAATATATATTTATTATATATATAATATATATTTATTATATATATATATATATATATATATATATATATATATATATATATATATATATATATATATATATATATATATATATATATATATATATATATATATATAAATATATATATATATATATATTTATATTTATATATATATATATATATATATATATATATATATATATATATATATATATATATATATATATATATATATATATATATATATATATATTTATATATTTATATATATTTATATATATTATATATATATATATATATATATATATATATATATATATATATATATATATATATATATATATATATATATATATATATATATATATATATATATATATATATATATATACATACATCATTTTTATCTATTTAGCATTTGCAAAATATGGTTCTGGAACCAGATATAGCCTACATTTAATGCATTGAACACTATAAAATACAATAGCTAATCGCCTATACCTTAACAATAAGACATTAAACAAACAAAAAGTTGAAATTCAACAGAGTCTAAAAGCAACTAGGGAAAATAACATTTAAATTGTCACTTGACTATTATTAAGTCCAGCATTTGCCCTTATCAATATGTCATATTCCCGACGCCACTCTCTACCGGAAACACACGGCACATCATTTTGACCCTTCTTCCGGTTGGCTCCCGCCCCACGTAGCCATTTTGCGTTTCCTGGACAAAAAAGGGGGTTAGACAGAAAGACAATCAGACACACGGGATAAAATTAGTCTTGAAATCACACGTTCAATCAAAAGTGCGGATGTAAGTTTGCAATATGATAGGCGCGGGAGCGGGCGAGCAGGTACACCAGCCGCGGCCCGAATTCAGAAAGGAAACCGTCGGCTAGCTGGCTAACGGACCGCTAGCGAGAGTGATAAAGACTTCATACACCCCAAAGACTTTTCGGACATTAATACTTATCAAATTGTACTCTTCTGCACGCTAGAAGGCGGACGTTGGTAGGAATATGGGCCGTGTGTTGATTTGAAACTTCGCAACGGGCAAAATAAAACAGCAAACGCCACGGTTTACTTGCGGAGGAAGCCGGATAACTGTTTATTCACGGGGAATAAAGAGGAAAATCGCAGAGCGCCACGGTAAGATGGATTCATTTTCTGTGAACGCTGGAGTTTGAACCCCTTCATGTGATTATGTGACATTTAAAAGTGGATCAGGCACGTAACGTTAAACTCAGACTGTGTTGTTGACACGCTCATCTTGAGCCTGTCATGAGCTAGCCGGACATCTTCCATCATAACAATGCAACAATAGACTTGCACTGCAGGCATATCTTATCCTCCCTGGTTTGTTTTTTCAAAATAATGAGCTACTTGATGAAATATTAGCAAGAAAAACATTTCGCCTTGTAATTTGGGATTTGAGACAGCCGTCGTGATTCCCTATTGTTTAGTTTCCCTTTTCCCGTAGAACTCCGGAAACTGATTGTGCTCCCATATATCCCTAATTAACATTTATACAATAGTACACAAGTCTTTACCCTTTTTAAACCACCCATCAAAATTCATCCACCCCCGAGGCCAACAAAATTGCTCCATACATCACAAAAAGTCTGCAGGAAAGCTGGTGTGAAAGGTGTGCTTCTGTACAAACACATTATGCACTTAAGTGCACTCAGTGGGTGGAGGAAAGAACATTACTGTGTGCCCTTTAAGTACAGTAATAGCACATTAGGGCATGTGTAATCAATACACGATATTCATCATGTAATGTTAGGAGACTGAAAGTAGAGGGAGGGGTCAAAGTTCTCATCAATACTTTGCAAAGATACAGTTCTTAATCTTGTTGTTGCATATTGTGGATGATGACACACCCAGTTCAGCTTCTGGAGCCTCTACTTTTGAGCTCAAGATGTAGGTCAGTTCCTCACATTCATGTGCTTTCAAACATTTATAGACTTTTTTGTTACTTTTTAGGACATAACCGGAGATAAAATATTAACCGAAAAGATTTCAGTCCAGTTTTATATAAGATTTAGGGCGATTTTAGTTTTTGAGTCAGAAAAGTTGAAGTTGAAGTACAGAAACTTTTCGGATTTATTTAAAGAAAGTACCTTTGTTTTGAAAATGAATGAAAGTTATGGGTTTCAAACTAGGGCTGGGCGATATGGCAAAAATCCAATCTCTATAATTATTTTGCATATTCAACAATAACGATATATATTTCGATAAAAGTTGTTAATGCTTCCAGATTTAAAAGAGTACCCCAACAATGACCGAAGCCACAAAAATTAGAGGGATCATTAATGGTGTCACATATTTCCGGTTGGTAAATTTTGGTGGCCAAAAATTCTGTGCATCTCTAATATCAACACACTTTGATTCCCAATGTTGCACATTTCTGATGTGTGATTGACCCTTAGATCAATATAGAGTAAAAACGTCCAGAGCTTATTATTGTTATTGACAATTTTATCATTATTTAATATAACATTGTTTATATTTACAGCCATATTTCAAACAGCAACTTGTGCGTATGTTTTTTCCTGCATAGTTGGCCAAGGCATGCGTTTCATCACACTCTTAAAAGTAAAGCTTCTTAATCAGAATTGATGGCTCCATCACAAACTTTTAACATCATGAAACTGCCCTATTCCATAAATGGTTCTTTTTTTAATAATCATAAAAAGCAGTTCTTTCGATTTATTTATTTATTTTATTTATTTATTTTTTATATTGTTCACAATGCATACTTGCCAACACTCCCATTTTTCCTGGGAGTTTCACACCCATCTCCCGCCATCCTCCCGCGTTGTTATTTCTCCCGGAAGACTACCGTAAGTCCACCTCCCACCCCCAGGTCCTCAACTTTTTGGTACAGTCTTCAACATTCCCTCCTGGTCGTCAACTTAAGGCTGATTTATATTTCTGCGTCAAGTGCACGCATATGGTCTGGCGCAGCCTCCGCGCAGTCACATAGCTCTCGTCCTGGCTGAGACCGACACTGATGCGCACCTCTCAAAATATGTAACTACATATTGCAACGACGCATAGCTCAAGCTCTGTGATTGGTCGGCTCGGTAGCGGTGACGAGCGCGGGCCTTGCTGAGAGCCACGAGCCCGATGGAACGGTTGTTTACAAGTGTTGAGTCTCATGAAGGAGCTCCAGATAGAAACTTTTGTTTTGTGTTTACCTCATTATTTAAGTTGTGCACATTCGCCAGTTCCTACTTGTATCGTTCAGAAAAAACAAAGCACCCACGAAGAAACTTGACAGAGAGGAACATAAAAACCTACTGCCAGCTAAGGGTGCGCAAGTGTTATTGCGGAGCAACACAAACCTCAAACAGAAGTATAAATGCACGACTACATGCAAGGCTTGCACCATGGGTCACGCTGATCACTCGATGCAGAAGTATATATCAGCCTTTAGTATCCAATTGCCATTGCCTCTTGTCCTGAAAGCTGGTCCATGGTACAGTTACTAACAACACAAACACCCTCCGGTTCTCAACTCTGTTACTCAGAATAGCCCCGCCACCCAACTCATCTCCTGGATTTTCGGAGACAAATGTTGACAAGTATGACATTGTTTTTTTTATTTAAAAATTCTGCTTAAATGTTCATTAGGGAGCCAAAATGGTTAATCTATGGCTCTATTTAAGGTATGAGCAACAAATTGGTATGTTATCAATAAAGACAAATTATTAAAATAATGTTAATAAAACCTTCTTACACTGGCAAACAACTGGATGCAAATGACACCACATTCCTCAGTTGGAGATGGCCGCACCCAGTCTTTATTTACAAATATAGTGGATATGCAATCCAAAATTTAGAGTAATAAGTATGTCCATGGTCAAGTTTGAAAATTACTCTAGTAAAAAATCAGTTTATGGGTTGGTTTGCAGATGTGGGTTTTTACTTAGAATTATTGTGTGAACCTCTTTTCTTTAAACAGGAAATGTGAAAGACTTCTCCATCCCATAGACCCCCACCACCCTGTAATCATGCTTTTTGAAGCAAAGGAAGCACTGGTGGTGATCCACAGAGATCCGATCACATGTTTTTTTTCCTTGATATATTTTCTGGTTGCTGTAATAAAGACCAGAAAGTTTTGTGCGCTGCTAAAAGCTTGGAAACTCGGATGAACTTGTTTGACGCTGAAGTGGAGTTGTTTGTCTCCCGCAGTGTGATTGAGTCACCGTCTGTCTTATTGTGCCGGTTTGTCTGGTTGAAGTATTATATTTCAATCTGTCTCTCTCTGTTGGAGTTGGGTTTTTTCCACAAAGCATATTTCTCTGAAACTATCGTACCTATAATTAGACTTGTCTTCTGTGCTCCATGCTAAAATGTTTAAAGTAGGCATGAAATGGAAATTCACATTATTTTGTAAGTTGGTCATAAATTATGGACGTGGTCAACAGTACTCTGGTAGGTTTTGATGTTTAAAGTCGGTGTGAACTGGAATTTGCTGAGATCTTTTGTTTTAGTATGCTTATGTACTTCCAACTAAAGTGGAACATTGTGTATGAGGCGGAGCTTTCATTTTTCACATCATTCCCTCATAGCAAACTTATGGTAAGAGTGGCCTTCGTTGTGACTGAAGGGAGGACCTGACCTTTAAGGTTTGAGGTGTTTTGTATTCCCACAGACTTTTGTTGTAACAAGGTAGATATTTCCGGTAAACCAGGTTAACACTGTGCCATTTTAATGATTCTTTACAACTGTAGCTTATCAGACTGTACAAAAAGTGTATCAGACTGTACAAAAAGTGTAAGTTACATCAGACTGTACGACATTCAAGATGCACCAAACACGGACATATATTTGTCACGTTCAATGACCCGTGACCTGAAATGATACTTCACAGCAAGCATAAACAATCTGTTGCATTAATCTTGCCTATAACATGCCTGAAGGTCATGTTGGACAATTCCCTGCTGTGGTTTGAAGTTGTTGTGGCGTTTGTGTCATCAGTTTCACAATTCTTTTGGTTCTTGGTTTGATTGTCGTCACTGCAGGAGAATGTCTCATCTTCTAACACTGCCAAAATTCCATCAAAGGGAAAATTGAAGGCAACAGCCATTAATTTGCTGTGTGAGAACATGTCAAATCAGTATTATAATAATGTTTTAGGATTTCCACAATTTTTCTCGAATGACCAAATCAGGGCCTAAATTGATGGCCATCCAGTTCAAACCAGTCTGACCATTCTCCCCTGGCATCAACAGCATTTTCGTGTTTTTCAGTTCATTCAATATGAGGTCTCAAGGTTGTTGTGTGTGAAAATCCCAGTAGAAGCTGAAATACTCAGACTAGCCCATCTGGAACCAAACCAACTAAGTAGTTGAAATCAGTTCAATACAGTTAACAAGTCTGCACTAATGTATCTCACAATATGGAAGTAAAATTTACGTCCTTTCAAATTTGTTTTCTTAATCCACATTAATCTGTGGTGTTTCCTTTTTACAACAACTGATTAATCCATTTCACTGGCTCTGTATTGTACTTTGCACAATGACTATAAAGTTGAATCTAATCTATCTACATGCACCCACATAATGCAGTTATATTAGGATTTTAGCTTTAACTCATATCAACACAATACTTCAAAACATTGATATGGTAGAGCTAATAATCAAAGTAACTATTATAGCATAAAACTGTGGCAAATGCCAATGTGGGCATCATTGTGCAGGTTAACCATCCAATATGTTCACAGAAATCTCACATTTAGTGCAAGCGTACTAAAAAGTGGTCAATAAAAGTCTTCTTGTTCATAATCTGTGCTCTGCAGTTTCACTACTTACTGAGTAATCAGAATAATGAAGATAGTTTGCAAACACGAATGAATAGGTCTGCTTTTGTAATTATAACATCTTACCATAATTTATGACCTTATTCTGAATATTGGAATAATCAAATAATCAGAGCAGGCAGAAAGTCAGTGTTTTCTTGTTCATCTTTTCTATAAGGAAGCCACTTTCCTTTTTCTGCTGATGTCACAAATCCCTCAATATCTTCGACCCCCTCCCTTCCAACCATCTGGCTCCATTGTCAATTCCCAGTGGATCATATCTAGTCCCATTCCACTTTTGCAGTATCATGTTTCATTGTGAAAGTTGTCAGGTTACAGAAAGTAAATAGGTTTTTAAACTGCATTTCATCGTGTTGACTTTTTGGACCTCACCCATTTCCTTAATATTCATTTCTATTCAAGTGGCTTCCATTCATGTGGTTTATATTCATTTACATGTCTTTAATATGTAGTCGAAACGTTCTTTTAAAGTGTGGTTGAAATGGTCTAGATCTAAGAATGATAGTCTGTTCAGTTTGATTTCGTAAATATGGTGTTGGATTGTAATTGTGTTAGAAAAGCTTGTGCCTAAAAGAACATCAAGATAATACTAAAGGAATCTCAGAAATTGCAAGTCTGCACCTGTCTGTTAACCAAACTAATGTGAGAACGTCTCCAATGCCTTTAAAAAAAATCATTTTCATCACTGTTAAATTGGGCTTCGTCATCTAGTCTGAATATATTCAGATCAGATTTCAGTATCGATTATCATCACCAGAACATAAGTCATACGAGTAAATTGATCAGCCAGGTTTTTGTCATGTGCTTCAAAGTATGCTGGTGGTGTTCAGTGCAGTTATTTTCTTGAATAAACAGGCATGCTAGTGTTTTTCTTTTGCCAAAGAACACCTTGTGCTTCTGTGCATTTGCAGCAAAGGATATTTCTAGCATATTTCTAGTAGTGGTGTGCATGGATATTTAATCTGCAATAATTGTTTGATTTTGATTTAGTGTTTCTTTGGTGACTGTTAAAAAAAAGCGAATTCATAATAAAAACTGAGCATGCCAACTAAAACTTGCAGTTAAAGCATCAGAAACAGGTTTGTGTTTGATTGGTTGACTAAGTTAGGGCAGGGCCGATTAACGATATTATATCGAATTGCGATAAAATTTATGTCAATAAAAATAAAAAAACTTTTTTTACTCTATATTCATCTAAAAGACAATCATGCAGCAGAAATCTAGAAGTCTGTTGATATTAGAGATGTACTGAATCTACAGCCACTGAAATTTATCGGCTGAAAATGTTAGGCCATTTAATGAACCCTCTAATCTTTGTGGCTTTAGTCATTGTTGGGGTACTCTTTAAATCTGGAAGGATTAAAACCTGATATTGAAATGTATATCGTTATCATTTAATATGGAAAATAATTTTCGAGATTGCATTTTTGCCATATCGCCCAGCCCTACTTTGATATGTAACGATTAACCGATTTCACTATTAACCGCACTTTAATTCGTCACGGTTAACTAATTGTAAAGGCTTCTTAACACCACTTTTCTGTATGGAACAAAACTGCTGCAACTAAAAGTTACGCCAACTGTGCGATAGTTCGAAGTTCCGAGCTTATACACAATGCACGCACACTGGATCAAAGGCTGATTTTAACTATGGCTGAGGCTATTAACTAAGGGCCATTCACATATCCCATGTTTTGCGCGCACAAGTTCGTTATTTCTAATAGAGGGACATGGCTTGCACACATATTGCCAGTGACACTAACGGTGTAGCTAATATGCAGCTTAGATTGACATTAGACAAATATAGTTTATTTATTCTTATTTTTATTTATTTATTCATTTATTTATTAATTGTTCTGTCATTTATTTTCAGTGTAAAATTATTACTTTTGTTTAAATGCTAAAAACCTTTATTTTTTACTTATTTTTAAGTAAATAGACTATTTTAGATTTAGTTTAAATGGTCAATGTTTGGTTTTATTATTATTTTGTGCTGTACTATTTGGTTAATGAGCAGCTATAAGTAACACTTTAAAATATAAGGAGCTTTTACGTAATTTTCTAAACTAGTAGTGTTTTGAAATGAATAAATACAGAATAATTGTGAAACCGTGATTATTCCTCAGACAACCAAAATCTATAATCGTTGCATCCCTAGCCCTACTCTGTGTAATGAAGTCTACAATTTTTACTTGGGTCAAAATTATAAGCATCATATGCTAAATTGGTGTGAAATGTGAGTTATCACAATAGCATCACTTCAATGTGGAATCATGAAATTTAAACTCCTAAATATTATAAAAAATAATATTATTGACCAGCTGAGTAAAGAAACAGCTGCCCAGCAAGAACATTTATGACTGGAGTTTGGCACAGATGTTAATACACCTGAGTGAGCAAAGAGAACTCCTTTCTTACAAAGCAGATCTTAAAGAGACAGGATTCAAGTTTTACAGAAAGAGCCAGTTTAGGAAAGTCTTGAGCCAAACATTCCTCTCAAAAAAGCTAAATGGAATGAATAGCGTGACGTGTCACTAAATGTCTTTACATGCACTTTTATAACAAGACTATAAAACAATATTGGTATTTGTAAACACTTAAAATGTCCGTTGTCCATCTATGTATTCATATTCCTACACAGGACACATATTTCTTGCATCATGAAATCTTGCCATTAAAAAAAAAAAAGGATTTATCTTCATAATCCAGAATGTCACAGTTTAGATGAATAAATCAAAAGTCATGCTGTGCAACAAATTCAACATGTAGACGAGTGTCACTGAATGTTAAATATGGAGTGTTGGTGTGAAATGAGTAGTGAAGTTTTGTTTCTTACACTCACACACTCAAACTTGAATAACAATGACACATCAAGCATGGATTCAGTGTTTGCTGTCTTGCTGTATTAGGACATGAACTTCTCGGCTGCTCTAGTAGTCAATTCACAAGTATTGTTAGAAAAATATAATGCCTTGATTGCACAAACTTAGTTTTATGACCAAAAGAAAAGAAAGACTTGTTTTATTTGAAGAAATGTAATAAGTTTCATGATTTTAAATAAATGCTTGTTTTGTAATTTTGACCACTTGAGGGCACATATTCACAACAAACATAGGTGTAGTTTGATTATTAAATCCTATGGGGCCGCTGTGGCCTGTTGGTTATGGCCCGTTTCCACTGAGTGGTACAGTACAGTACTGGTCAGTACAGGTTACCTTTATCAGGCTTGCGTTTCCACAGCCAAAAGGGTACCAATGATGGGCGTGGTGTACAACAGAAAGTTTCTGTCGACATCATTCTTGCTCAAGGAAATGTCAAAGTAAAGTTGTACGGGTCGTTCACATATCGTATGAGAAGCACTTCTCACAAAACAGATTCTTTATACGCACAAATACTTGTGTATAAATGTTCATTACTACACTTTCTAAAAACATTGTTTGATTATACCTGCAGATCAATGGTAGTGTGAAATAGCCTACTGTAACATCTGCAATTATATAAAACAAAAAAATGCAACAAACACACAGCTCCTTACAGTCTCTGATATGTTACCAATTACAAAAAGACTAGACACAGCATACGTTTAGTCCTTATTTAGGTTTAAAATCAACACTCAACATATAGCCCACTGTCAGAGCAAACCTCTCATCTGCGTCTTTAATCTTTTATCACACATTATTATTATCATCAGCTCAAGAAATTTGTTATTTCAAATATAGATGTGCGGCAAGCTCTGGAGAAAGTGAAACCGCTCGCACTTTTTAATAGACGACCTTGTAAAAAAAAAACAAGACTTGGCACATTTTTTTCTTCTTTAGTTTGTGGCTGTTCATCAAGCTGAAAACAAGGCTTGCTTGAGCTCGGGTCGACCATGGCTTGGTATTGTATGTATATATTATTACGATATAATGTCTCGGCTGTGTATTTAAAAATGGCGGGTCCCTTGTTTTCATTCTCCTGGTTTTTTTTACACACTAGTGATGTTTCTCTGTAAACCATTAGGGTTCAGCTGTGCGTCTAGCTCCGCATTTTGGTACCCTTTTGTCGTGCTAGATACCCTTTCAAAAGCTTACCCAAAAAGTGTTACGGTTCGCTTTTTGGTACCTGTTGACAGTGTAAACGGCCATAAAAACATACGGCTCCCTACCATGCCACTCAGTGGAAACTGGCTATTAAAGAGTTGGACTTGTGATCCAGAGGTTGCAGGTTTGAGTCCTCCTGGCAGGGATTGTAGGTGGTGGGAATGAATTACTAACACTCTTCCACCCTTAATGCCATGGCTGATGTGAGTCCCTTGAGCCCCGAACCCTCGTCTGCTCCCCAAGTGGCCCATTGCTCTGCGTGTGTGTGAATGCCTTGGCATAAAAGCTAAATGTTGTTGCTAAATGTAAACATTCTGTTTTTATTTCTTGTTGTGATCACATGGAGAAGCAGTGCTGTTTTATTATGTTAATACATTTTGAAGTTCTGTTATAATGATATATTATATAGTATAATAAAACACGCAACAAATATCTTTGTACATATCTTTAGTGTTAAACTTCCTGTATTTTTCTATGAAGCAGAAATGAAAATTAAGGCTGTATAGATGTCGTTAACATAAAATTGCTTATTTCTCTGGATTTGAACACTCTTTGAAACATTTGGAATAATGCAAGTACATAAGTCAGCAAAAAACACTGTTCTAGTAGCGTTTGGATATTTTTATAAATGTTCTTAAATATTGTGTGTTTAATTGGACATGGTTTTTGATTGCAAAAATACCATTTTAACGAATAAAATAGATTTAACAGAAAAATATGAAATGGGGAATAAAACCAAATCCAAAAATGGAATCAGTTACCAAACTAGTTATTTGCTCCCCAAACACCAAACCTTCTCACCCAGCCTGAAACATAAATGCAGATTTACATTTCCACCATGCATGAGTCAATTTTAAATGCATATTCAAATGAGACTGTCAGGATGCTCTTTATATTTTGATCAGAGTGTATATGTGTGTGTGTGCATTATGTATAAGGTGTTTGGATGCAAATTAACCAGACGTGCTAAATTTGCCCGTTATCCTTACTAATAATTTGCAAACAGCGTCAGATGTATTAAGAAAATGAAATAGAAGGAATGACGCATCTGATTGCGAATCGCCCAACATCCAACCAGGGCAGATTACAGCATCTTCATTATTAATGCGCAGCGCTGAGTCTCACCACTTCTAAGTGGGTCACAGATTTCTAAGTCTTTTATAGTGTGCTGCAGATGCCAGATTGTGGCGTTGAAGCCAAGTCAGAGCAAGATGAGAGGTTCACATGTATAGAATAGCATTTGACTGTTTTTCACACATGGTTTAATTTCTGAAAATCAATAAGTAGCTTAAAATTCAGTTTGCTTCCATTTTCTTGATTAATTTTGTCTTATTTTATTTGGAATAATTCACATTACTCTTCACTACCTTTACCCTATCAATCCATGCTGAATAAAAGTATTCATTTCCTTGATAAAACTGAATGTTGTGAGTGTGTATAAATTGAAAGGAGTTGTCACTTGCCCACATTGCCCAGTGTCTAAATGTACCCTTTTGCCGGATGAACTGTAAACATGTTATTTTTATATTTATCTGTTACAGTGGGGTTACTTAACTGATTCCTGCTGCATTTTTGTGCATACAGATAAACAGCACCTGTCACTAAAGTATGCTGTTGTTGACCTTGTGTGTGGAATGTTTTGCCACATGGCATTTTGGAAAAGACATTAGGTATCTTAGACAAACCTGTATGTGAAGATTTGAAATGAGATGGTTAAATGACAGATCATTTCTTTGTGAAGACGGTACGTAATTGATTCAAATCATGCATGTCATTTACGTCACGTCAGAACCACTATCTTTTTTTCAATCAATGCATTTGTTTTTAACGGAGTCATCAGCCACTGGGTGACCTTTTATTCGCTCAAAGCCATTTTATTTTCTCTGTGGTTTGATATTATCCAAAAAAAAGTCCACACTTGTGTGTCTGGGAATTTGTGGGGTTTTGAGGAGTTTCTTGAGGTTTTTCTGATGCCTCTTCTTTTTTTTAACTATGTTTCAGGAGCCAGTCATGCCTGCCAGTGTGCGTACTGGGACCCTGAAGGACTCTGAGGTGTCTGAGCTCTTCTATAGAGATGATCCAGAGAAGCTCTTTACTGACCTCCGGGAGATTGGTCATGGCAGCTTTGGAGCAGTGTACTTTGTGAGCAAGACATACCAGTATTCATCATTGAATGTGTTTGAAGGCTCCACATGACCATATTTTTCTCTCAGGCTCACGATGTGCGGTCCAACGAAGTGGTGGCCATCAAGAAGATGTCGTTCAGTGGCAAACAGTCCAATGAGGTCAGAATCATAACCAGATGTATAATAGTGGGATTGAGGGTATGACAAAAATACTGTTTGACTAATTCAAGAAAACGATAACTGTTGTTTTATGTAAGTTTCTCACAGAAATGATAATTTGCAGTTATTTTACTCTCAGGCCATCCAAGATGTAGGTTATTTTTTGTCCTTGACTAGAATTTGGTCAATTATGAAATACAAGTCAACAAGTCTACTGGCGTTTCATAGGGCTGTGACTGTCACCATTACAACCGCGTCACCGTGGTGGTCAGTTGCCACCGCGGTTTTCCATTGCCATCGACAGTAGTACGTGACGTCATGCACTTTAAAACACAAATTACCATTATGTTGTCAAGTATTACATATCTGTTAGAAACATTAACTTTAGGCACGATTCAGCAAGTTCAAGTTCAACCATGAATCTTGTTGGAAAACGAAATCTTACATCTGGGAACATTTTGGATTCGTGCCGACGGAGAAAGGTGAACCATTTAATTTGGATTAAGCGTTTTGTAGGGTTTGTTTAAAAAAGTGTTAAAAAGTGTTAAAGTGTGGTTTAATAATCACTGCTGAGAGTCCAAACACTGAAGAGCAAATCCATCGACGCGCAGCTCCACGGATCCCGAATCATGCAAGCCAATGGCAATTGACGGCGACGAGGGGGGAAAAACCTTGTATTATCAACTCCTGTCTTCTAAACGCAAACGCCCAGCTAGTCATCCAGGTATCGCAGAGGCCTTTCCAAAAATGGCCAGATACTAAAGAGATAGTGATCAATGGAAGACATTGATGAGAAAATGAGCGCAACATATTTGGTAACTTAGTTAAGAACGCGCCGCTCCGAATGCAGTGTAGAGAAACCTGCTTTCCGAGAAATGCAGGCGGCAGAACAGAAGCAAGAAACTCTCTCTTGCACAGTTGAGAAAAAGTATTTGTGCATTTGGGCTACAAGCACACCGTCTGAACGTGTATTGCTGGAAACATTATAACCCCAATTAGGTCTTCACTTAAACCGTACAAAGTCAAGATGTTACTTTTTCTGGCAAAGAATTTAAAATATGAATAGACAACAAAAGGTGGAGGGAACCTACGCTGTTTTTAAACATCTGACTTATATTTACTAGTCGGCTAAGATTTTTGTGCCTATAATTATTACAATTTACATTATTACTGATTAGTAAAGTGCCATTTTGGCTATTTGTGAAGTTCTTAAAAATGTATCGTTTAATTATTATTATAATACGGTTTCAAGCAGTTAAAGTTATTTAATATTTACTACAATATTTATAAGCAGTATTGTGTTGTTTTATTAACGAAAGTTCGAAAATAGACATGTACGTTTATACCGATGTTTTATTAATTAATTTTTAAGTTATAAGTCATTCCTTAATTTTTACATAAAGGTAAATTAAATTAGGTAGGCTACTTTATTTGTTGGTGGTACGGGAGGAACATTTTTGCCAGTGAATAATGTTCTCACCACTTAAAAAATAAATAGATAAATAAAATAACTTTTGAAAAGAATGTATTAAAAATGCAAGCTCTTAATCATTCTTCATAATCTGATTCGTACATGCAATAAAAAGTACATGCAAAAAAGTCTATTCGCGTCTTTGACTTAACATGTATATCACTCGCGCTTGATGCTTCCGGGTCTGGTGTGAACTCAGCACAACGGTTCTCAACTACAATTCTGAATTGTTTGAACTACAGAAATTAGTTTAGATTTATCTTACCTCACTCTCAGGGGTATGCTTGAAGAAGTGACAAAAGGGGACATTAAATGCTCACTGTCAACCATCCCGCTTTTGCTGTGATTTTCCTGTTTTTTTTATGTAATTTATTTTTTTTATTTAACCATTCTACCATCCCGCTATCGTCCTGTTTAAGCATTTTCCCATATTTTTCTATGAAAATTGAAAGTAGCATCAAAGAGCCGAACTTAAATGTAATAGTCTAATTGCAAGAGCTGTTCAAGAGAATTATGCTTTCGCTTTTATTGTGTTTTATTTTAAACACAAATAATTTTGTCTTAAATAAGCACAAACATTACAAAAATAATCAAATGCTTTCATTATAGATTTGTGTATAGCTCTTCACGCAATTAGGCTAATTAAGTAATGACTAAAAAGCAAAACACTAATGCTTGATCACGGCCCGGCCTGAAGATAGTGCCAGTAAATATCAACCAGGTCTGGGCTCAGGCTCAGGCAGAGAATCTAAACTCTACAGGAAACCTAATCAAATCCAACCAACCTTCTTGAACCCAAAAAAACTCAGAGTTTGCTCAAAGTAAACACAAACTTACAAAAATCCAAACTGGCTTTGTGCAACAGGCCTCAAGTCTGATTGTTAAGTTTGCTAATATTTTTATATAGAGAGGCTACAAATCTTCAAAAAAACAGCAAGTCATTACATTAATTAACCAGAATCACCCAGTCCTACGCAGTAGTTTTGAGTCAGTTTATCGAGTTTTGACAGTTTGGTGAATTTTTTTTTATATTTTGCTATTGTTTACTGTTCTCTCTCTTGGCCCATAGAAATGGCAGGACATCATAAAGGAGGTGAAGTTCTTGCAGAAGCTCAGACACCCCAATACCATCGAATATAAAGGGTGCTACCTCAGAGAGCACACAGCATGGGTAAGTGTCTATGCATTAGTCTGTGAGCGACGTGTTTGTCTGACGTGTGCTAATGTGTCTGTCTCTCCTGTTAGCTGGTGATGGAATACTGTCTAGGATCAGCCTCTGATCTGTTAGAGGGTGAGTAGCTCATGTTTACCCTTCCTCCTATTATTTCGTTCTTATTTAAAAAAAAAAGCTACTCTCAGCTACCCTGTCTGACATTAGTGTGACCAATTGTATTTTCTGTGCTGTATTTGTACTACCATGATCATTTGGAGGAAAATGCAGGTGTAAATATTGTAATCATCAAATCTCTGGATTGTGGTGTTTTCCCACGGTGAAATATTTTGTTGCTGTTTTCCCCCCTGCAGTGCATAAAAAGCCTCTGCAGGAGATGGAAATAGCTGCTATTACCCACGGTGCACTTCAGGGCCTTGCCTACCTTCACTCTCATAACATGATACACAGGTGAGATCGCAGACCCTCAAGCTTTTCTGTGTATATCAATTTTTATCTTCACAGCTCACTTTAAAACTTTCTCCTGCTGACTTCTTGCCACTTGGTTTTCACTCCATTTTTTGTGTCAGTGCTGTAACATAGCCATTTTCTTTTTTTTTTTTTTTCTTTATTATCCAGAGATGTGAAGGCTGGTAATATTCTGCTAACTGAGCCCGGTCAGGTGAAGCTTGGAGATTTTGGCTCTGCCTCAATCGTTTCTCCTGCCAACTCTTTTGTGGGTACACCTTACTGGTAAGTCGTGAATTTAAAGGGTTATTTGATTTTGGCTATAGTATGAGAATTTTATTATTATTATTATTTTATTATTTATTCATCTATTTAGTAATAATGGACAATAATTTATTCATCTAATGACAATCTATAATTAGTGATGCACCAAAATATCAAATCTGGGCCCAAACCGAAAATTCTTTATGCACTCCGCTGGGAACTAAAACCAAAAACCTTTGATTATTATTTTATAAAATAATATAAAGTAATTTTTAAGACTTTTTAACTAAATAACTGAAATGATACTGACGATAAAAAAACGCAAGCCAAAACAATGACCTTTCGACAGTAGATATTGTTTGGACGGTGAACGTGTCATTTTTCAACCATTGCCATGCCCGTATACAGTATTGCAAGCAGCAGGAATAAGTGCATAAAAATGTCCTGTCAGTAATAATTTAAGCGATCTTTGCTTTTCTGTGAGCATGTACGGTTCATGAAGTATATGTGTACATGAGAGTGGGATAAGTTGTTTTGAACTTTGATCACAGTGTGCTAGCTCAATATTGTGTTCCACTGAAATGCACTGAAATGTTTCATAGCTGCGCAGTGACAATAGCTGGAGGTAGAGTGAACCCAGCGTCCTGAACACCCCAGGGCATTGCGGCTTTGCATTGCAGATTCGGTGCATCCCTCATTATAATTGTACTAATGATCATGAAACTCTAATTGTAACATTTTTAATACACTAAAAACACAATACATTTTTGGAGAATCTGGCTCTGCCTCAAATATTTCTTCTAACGCTTTTGCATGTATACCTTTTTAAAGACAAGTTGTGAATGCAAGTGATTATTTGTTTTTACCATATTCTATGATTATGTTTCATTTTAGTGCCTTCATAAACTTTAGAAAAGAGGTCTGCGCTGGACTGTTTTTATAGTCCCTCTACCGCAAGGTTTTATTCTGCACCCAAGCGCTCCTGCTGTATATTCAGTCTTTGTTCACCTGCTGCCCGATTAGAATAATTTTCTGCCTGACCGTTCCTGCCAAATTTAGATCTGGTTTAGAAAATGTCATGTTTAAATTGGGTACTACCGAAAGAGAGCGACAACAGATAAAAGTGTATGTTGTTCAAGGATTGTAGGCTAAATGTCAGTTTTGTTTTCCCCTTTGTGATGAGACATAAGTGCCGCCTTCAAAGCTGATTTATACTTCTCCTTCAAGTGATCGCCTGCCTTGCATTCAGTCATGCATTAAAGGCTGATTTATACTTCTACGTCAAGTGCATGCGTATGCATGCACTTGACAAATATGTACGCATAGCCCTCACCATGGCTAATGCCGATGCTGACGTGCACCACTCAAAAAATGTAACTACCTGTAGCAACAATGCATATCGCAAGCTCTGTGATTAGTCTGCTTGGTAGTGCTGACAAATGTTGGCGGGACTGAGAGCTGCGCGAACCCGTTGGATCGAGTGTTTACAAGTGTCGAGTCCTGTGAAGGAGCTCCAGGTGGAAAGTTTTGTTTTGCATTTACCTTATGAATAAAGTTGTTGCACATTCACCGGTTCCCGCCTCTGAATGAGCGAGTTTTACCTACTTGTACATTTTAAGGTAGCATTCAAAAAAACAAAACACCCATGAAGAAACTCGACACAGAGGAACATAAAAACCTACTGCCAGCTGGCGTTTCGGAAGTGTTATTACAGAGCAACACAAACAGCATACAGAAGTATAAATGCACGACAACGCACAAGGCATGCGCCATGGGTCACGGCAATCACTTGACGCAGAAGTATAAACCAGCCTTTATACTTCTGCGCACTGTTTGTGTTGCTCTGCAATAATACATCCGAAACGCTAATGAGGTTTTTATGTTCCTCTGTGTCGAGTTTCCTCGTGGGTGTTTTGTTTTTTCTAAACGCTGCAAATAGCTAAAACTCGCTCATTCAGAGACATGAACCGGCGGATGTGCAGCAACTTTAATCATGAGGTAAACACAAAACAAAAGTTTATATCTGGAGCTCCTTCACGGGACTCGACACTTGTAAACAATCGCTCCATCAGGCTCGTGGCTTTCAGCACTGCCCACGCTTGTCAGCGATACCAAGCCGACCAATCACAGAGCTTGCTCTTTGCAACGTGAAGTTAAATTTTTTGAGAGGGGTGTGTCAGCATTGGCGTCTACCACAGTGAGGACTATGCGACCAATCGGGATGCTGCACTGGTCATACGCGTCCACTTGAGGCAGAAGTATAAACCAACCTTAAACCTGAGCTTCCAGTCTTGTGACTGCTAAAGGTTAAAACGTTGAGGTATTATCACATCGCGTAAAGGGAAATCACAGATATGCTGTTCTGAAATAACGTCGGGACTCTGGAACGCTGTATTGTTAGACTAAGAACAGTTACTTAAAATACTATGCTTTTACTTATCACAGTATCAATGTTTGCTGTGCTTCTGAACAAATAAATAAACATTAGAGACTTCTTGCCAAAACACACAATCTTACTAATCTTAATCCGTTTATCAGTAGTTTACATGGTAATAAGCACCACTGTTTACATAATATGCTTGCAGAGAGTTTATTTTCTTAAATTTTCAAGTAGAACATGTCTTTGAATCCAAGTTTTGAATTTTGAACTGAATTAATTGTTAGTTTTAACTAGTCTACACAGATGAATGTGCAACCCTACCACATCTAAAAGCATTTTGTTCTGCTAAATCTTAAATACAGTTTGCCATTAAAATGTCCTATACTCACAATCCATAGCAGATGTTGCTAAACGAGTCTAAAAACACAATATTTGTGAACTTAATAAAAAGAACATTAAAATTATGAACCATTTTGGCCACAAAGAAGTCCAGTTAACCGGATCCATCTCATCGTGTTTTCAGGATGGCCCCAGAAGTGATCCTAGCCATGGACGAGGGGCAGTACGACGGAAAAGTGGACGTCTGGTCTCTCGGGATCACCTCTATCGAACTAGGTTTGTAAATTTGTTGGAACCGATGACTTCCCACCTCCTGCTGACCCCTGAAACTTCAGGACATCTCTGGTATTAAGAGGGTTTATTTAGGCCAGTGTGTTTCTGTGTTGTGTCTACGTCTTTTGCGAGGGAAAGGGATTTGGGTTTTAGAGTCTAAGCTGCTTTGGGGTTGTAAGCTAACTTCTACTCTTCTTTCTCTTGCTCTTTCCCTCTCTTTCCATCGCGCTCAAACCTCCTGGCGTTTTCATTTATTCCCCTCATACCTCTTAGTATCTGTTTATTTCACTGCAGATCTAATTTTGGTCTCTCATCCTTTTGTTCTTTCTTAATTCTCTATTTGTGTGTGTTTGCGCTGGTTTCATGTTTCTGTTTGTCTCTTTCTCTAGCTGAAAGGAAGCCTCCCTTGTTCAATATGAATGCTATGAGTGCCTTATACCACATTGCGCAAAATGAAAGCCCTGTCTTGGCGTCAAACCACTGGTGAGAACTTTGCTCTAATTTTTGTCCTCCTGTTCTTTTGTTCATATATCTTA
This sequence comes from Danio aesculapii, assembly GCF_903798145.1. NCBI lineage: Eukaryota > Metazoa > Chordata > Actinopteri > Cypriniformes > Danionidae > Danio > Danio aesculapii. Next base: position 20,002,719 of record NC_079437.1, on the reverse strand, counting down.
GCCATTTGGATTTGTCCTTCTACCGTCCTTAGCATTTGCATTCAGTTTATTTGAGTAGTGTTTGTGCAGGTAAACTTCACTTGTGTTTGTAAGAGTAATACAATAATGTAGTAGTGTTACTCAACAGTAATACAATATGATGAAAATGTGATGTATAATGTGACACAAATATAATAATTTATTGTTATAAATTGATAAAACCTTCAATATCAGTGTGAACATGGATTTTTTTTAGTTATGTCAAGATAACACTTATGTTAATGTAGTAAAAGTGAGCTGAGATTCATGTCTTTTTCTTTCTCTGATAAGAGAATGTTGTTTGAAACTCTGTTATAAGTCAGAGAGGGAGATTGTATACTGATGTTTAGATTTCAGAGGCTCACTTTCTCACTCAATCTGATTTAAAGCAGACTGCAGCTGAGAGAATTTCCATTTAACGCTGTAAATGACTATAGTAAAACTATGTAATTAGCATGGCTGCACAATATTGGAAAAATCTGACATTGTGATATTTGTTTTGCCACAATTTATATTGCAATATGAATATAATTTCACTAGAGGACTTAAATAGCTCTATTTGGAAAGATTTCATTCATTTAGATTGACTTAGATGAGCAAGTCTTTTTCTATGCAGTGCATCTTCTTAAATTATAATAAATTATAAGCAAAAATGAATAAAGAGAGCGCTTTCTGATTTTCTGGGAAGTCTAACAGCATTCAAGTATAGAAATTGAATGGTCAAATGTAAAATAACATGGTCATCATTGTATAAATAATAATAAAAATAAATGAATAAAATGTGTGTGTGTGTGTGTGTGTGTGTATATATATATATATATATATATATATATATATATATATATATATATATATATATATATATATAAATTTTGTAAGTAATATAATCCTACACACATTGCGATATCAATGCTCAAATGGCATATTGTTCAGCCCTAGTAATTAGGAATATATCATAAAGTCACTTAAATGGATGTTGCTGATTGGAAGCCTTTCAGGATTTTAAAATGGCAGTATTTGCACTTTTCTGAGCACGTTTTTCAACTTTTGTTTTATTTTTATATGCAGGTCGGACTACTTCCGTAACTTTGTGGACTCATGTCTTCAAAAGATCCCTCAGGACAGGCCTACCTCAGATGTGCTGCTCAATGTGAGACTTGAACACGAATGAACACACACACACACACTTCTCTGACTTCTTAATTAGTTTTTTCATAGAAATTTCTTTCCATCTTTCCTCTTCAACTTTAGAAAGCATCATCTCATCGTCTTGACGTGTTTTGTTAAAAAAACTGCAATTATTGTACACTATATACAGCGGAGAGAATAAGTATTATTACTAACATGTTGCCATTTTTCTCAGAAAACATATTTCTTAGGTGCCGTTGACTTGAAATTTTCCCCTGAGGTTGATTAAAAACCAAAGAAACCCATATATGCAAAGAAAACAAAACCAATTCATTTACAAATGAAGTTATGCGTGATAAAATGAAATGACACAGGGAAAAAAAATAGAACATGTGAAAAAAGGGAGGTGTAGAAAGTCAGCAAACGCCCAGACAGAGTGCACAGTAAACCTGGGTGTACATTTCAGCAAGACAATGATTCAAAACACAGCCAAGGAAACTCTCAAATGGTTTCAGAGAAAGAAAACCAAGCTGTAGAATGGCCCAGCCAATCACCTGATTTCAATCCAATAGAAAATATTTTAAAAATCACACCTGAGCAATGAAAATGGCTTCATTTTCCTTATAAGAGGTGTCTTTAGGCTGCCATCACCAAAAAAGCTTTTTATATAAAGTATTAAATACGTTTCAGTAGTTCAGTACTTCTTGTGTCATTCAATTTTTATTACACAACTCATTTTTCTGATTTATTTTTATTTATTTATTTTTTTAATGTTTTTATTGTTTGGGTTTTTACCAAAATCTGGTTCAATTTCATGTCAACAGCTCCTTTAGAAATATGATTCACAGAAAAAAACAGTTTGTTCAATACTTACTGAATAAGACTTTGACAGCAAATGTGAAACTGAATGTCTGTATCTCAAATGTTTTAGCAAGCATTTAAATCCTTCTTGTTTTGTTTTGAATAGTGCAAATTCAACCACTGGTTGCTTGGCAACCATACATCCCTTCTATCCCTTAATGTTCATGGGATAAAAAGCAAGTAGTTAATTTCATGTCAGCAGCTTTTAATTAAATTTGGCCTGCATATTCAGACAGTATTACTCAAATTTGGAGGGTTGATAAGATTTTTTTTAAATGCATATTAAAAAGTCTCATGGTCACCAAATCATTGATCAAACATGCAGAAAAAGTTATACTAACTTATTTTTTTAAGTTACTTTGCAATTTAATGACTTTTTATGTCTTTAAATATATTAAAATGTAATTTAATCTCTGTAGGAAAGCTGAATTTTCAGTAGTCATTACTCCAGTCTCATGATCTTTCAAAAATCAATTTAACAAGCTCATTTGATGGTAAAGAAACACTTCATTGTTATCCATGTTAAAACAGTTTTGCTTTATAATTTGTGATAACCATGATACATTTTTCCACCCTAAAAGTCTTGGATGACTAAAGTTTAAGAAGTGTTTATTTTAAATACAATACTCCTATTAGACTGAAATGTATAAATGTAAATGTAAATAAATATAAAATATAAATGTAACAAATCTTTGGAAGATCAAGAGGCTGCTATGTACACTTGAAGTCAATTATTAGCCCTCCTGTGAATTTATATTTCTTTTTCAAATATTTCGTAAATTATGTTTAGAAGAGCAAGGAAATGTTTACAGTATTTCTCATATTTTTTTTTTCTTTTAGAGAAAGTCTTGTGTTATTTCGGCTAGAATAAAAGCAGTTTTTAATTTTTTTTTAAACCATTTCAATGTTATTATCTCCCTTGAGCAATTTTTTTCCCAATTGTCAACAGAACAAACCATCGTATTATGATTTGCCTAATTACCCTAACCTGCCTAGTTAACTTAGTTAAGCCTTAAAAATTCCCTGAATTGCTAAATATGTTCATTTGGAGCCGTTTCATTGTAAATAAACAGTTAAATGGTCAGTAATATGTTTTATTATTATTATTTACAAAAGAAAAATTAAATGGTATACATTAGCAGCAAATACATTAGCAAACAGTTCAGCTTATTAAAATGAAAAGCTATTATAATGAAATGGATTCAAGCTTTCAAATCTCATTAGCTGTTTCTTCACTGTATAACTTGCACATTCTGATTAAAGAGCAACAAATGAATCTCTTATTTATTTAGATTTTTTTCTTTTCATTACATTAAATAACAGGTGTCACTTTAAAAATGCACACATCTAAAGTTATAATGAAAGCTTTCGATTGGTTTACTAAATTTATGCTCATTTAGGACGGAATTAGTTGTGTTTGAAAAAAAACCTACCAAGATCGACATCTTTAGATATTATTATTATTATTATTATTATTAATATTAATTATGTTTATATGTCTGTTCAAACACACACCCAAAACCCAGACTTTTACTCCACTTCAAATAGCACGTACAGAATCCGTTTGGGAAACTGTATATTTATCACTATGGACCGCGTCAGCTGACAGTCATGCACCACTATATGACTGTTTTGAGGATTGCATATGAAGGGGAAATGGCACCTGTAATGAAAAGGAAAGGGAATCCCATCATAAAGCGAAAGCACAGAACAGACCCACATTTAAGAGCATGGGCGGCCCCTGGTGGTTCAGCGTTATGGGTTGCGTATAGGGAGGCTCGGCTCTTTAATGTTTATTTGTCACTCTTCAGAGAAAGACTGAAAATACGGGAGAAATACAGAGAAAATACTTTTACGGGATGATAGCAGGATAGAACTGTAAAAAACAGGAGAATCCCGGTAAAAACAGGAGGGTTGACGGGTATGGTTATTAGAAATGAGTTATTAAAACTATTATGATTAGAAATGTTGAAAAAAAATCTCATTTGCGTTAAGCAGAAATTGGGGAAAAATATACAGGGGGCTAATAATTCAGTAGGGGTAATAATTCTGACTTCAACTGTTTTTATATAATGAAAAACCGAGTAGAATATCAACAGTAATCATTTTCCCTAGTGCAAACTTCATGTTTTGACAGCTAACATTAGTTTTTTTAATCTTATAAATCCATCTTTATGCTCTGCTTATTAATCTTGATATGACAATTTTTAAATTATATTAGTGATTGCAGTTATTAATATGACAAATGTAACTTCTCTAATTATAGCTCATCCATCTCTGTCATGGCTTTATTAACATAAATCTCTGTGATTCCCTGCAGCACCATTTCCTGTGCCGAGAGCGCCCCCATTCTGTAGTGATGGATCTGATCACGCGCACCAAAGACGCCGTGCGAGAGCTGGACAACCTGCAGTACAGGAAGATGAAGAAGATCCTGTTTCAGGAAACTCACAACGGCCCTGCACAGGAAGGAGGAGAGGAGGAAGAGGTGCATCCAGTCGCTTGTCAACCTTTTGTCTTTCCCTTCTTTGATCCTTCTGGCCCGTTTCTGCTCATTTGTTATATTAGTTAATGCTACAGAAAAGAGGAAAAGATTATGACATCTTTTCTTCTCTGTATGTTTCTGTATTCAAGTAGAAATAGTTTAGAAATGGTATAACAGGAAGCATAATGAAAATGTTCGGTAGAGGTCTTTTAGTTTGGAAGATGTGTAAAAAAAACAAAAACAAATGCTGTACTGTTAACTTAGTTCCTTAATTAGTATCTGTTCTTAAAGGATTAGTTCCCCCAAAAAATGTAAAATCTGTTATTAATTACTCGCCCTTATGTTGTTCCAAACCCCCGAGACAGACCTTCATTCATCAGAACATTCCATGTGACTTCAGTGGTTCAACTGTAATAATGTGAAGCTCCAAGAACCCTTATGAGTGGCAATAGAACAAAATATAAATTCGTTTTTGTTTGCCCTATAGTATGTATAATATACTGTTACAGTAATTAATAACACACTTTTCATTTGTGGGTGAGCTGATGCATGAATAAAACTCAAATCTCATAACTAGTAATCGCAAGGTTTATGTTTGGTTACCTTGAAAACGAAGTCTCATTTGTTTATTTTATCAGCACACTCAAAAAGTCAATGCTGCTTTTGGTACACTTAAGGCCAGTTCACACAGAACACGATAACGATAATGAGCACTAAAAATCTTTCTAAATGTAAAACAATGCAGTTCAGACCATAGATACAATGATTAAGATGTAGAGAACAAATATCACTTTCAGAATGTGTTTGTTTTTTGTATAGTCTGTGAAATGGGCTCGTTGTATTTAAAGCTACAGCTGATAAAAGATAGTGGCTAACTCTGAAACAATTTATTATGCCGTGCAAAATAATCAAGTACATAGCAGTTATGCAAGCCAGGCTAGCAAAAATTGAAATATAAAAATAAAAGTACCTCAAGTATTCTGTGCTAGTTTTAGCATTTTTTTGAGTGTTCTGTTTTCAAAATGCTGGGAAAAATAATTTGAATTTGAATTTTGCGATCGCTTGATTGATTACAAGTCACAAGCTGGATTCACTCCACGTCTATCTGCAACAGAGAGCCGTAACTTGTAGTAAGTTAGAAGTATAACTTGCAGTTATCGAGATCCCATTGAACCATGCGAGATGTCACAACGAGATGTTGTTGGCAAGAAATACTTACAAGAGGATATTTTCAGCAAATGTTTTCCTGAGTTTTCTCTAACTTTATCAGTACAATGGAGAGCGCATCAAATATGAAAACCTCCACAACTTGTTATCGTGTGATGGTTGGGTTTAGGATTGGTGAAGGTGTAGACTTTAATTACAATGATGGATGGGTTTGGAGAAGGTGTTGACGTTAATAACAATGATGGTTGGGTTTAGGGTTGGGGTAGTTGGAGACGTTAATAACAATGATGGTTGGGTTTAGGGTTGGGGTAGTTGGAGACGTTAATAACAATGATGGTTGGGTTTAGGGTTGGGGTAGTTGGAGACGTTAATAACTGATGGTTGGGTTTAGGTTTGGGGAAGGTGTAGACGTTAATAACATTGATGGATGGGTTTGGAGAAGGTTTAGACGTTAATAACGATGATTGTTGCCTTGAGGGTTGGGGTAGTTGTAGACATTAATAGCTGTAATGGTTAGGTTTAGGTTTGGAGAAGGTGTAGATGTTAATAATGATGATGGTTGGGTTTAGGGCTGGGGTAGGTGTAGACGTTAATAACTGTGATGGTTAGGTTTAGGGTTGAGGAAGGTGTGGATGTTAATGATGGTTGGGTTTAGGGTTGGGGTAAGTGTAGACGTTAATAACTGATGGTTAGGTTTAGGTTTGAGAAAGGTGTTGATGTTAATAATGATGGTTGGGTTTAGGGTTGGGGTAGGTGTAGACGTTTATAACTGTGATGGTTGGATTTAGGTGTGGAGTAGCTGTAGACGTTAATAACTGATGTATAGCGCCATTTTGCGAACATCATAGTTTTGACGTGTGTCTCCATAACGTCAAGTTACACCTCTAATGAACTACAAGGTAAATGTTATGCCCCTGTCTGCAGTCCGCAGGCAGACCCTACTTGATTCACTGAACAAATGCACCAATAGCACACTGAGGACACCTGTTGGTCACAAGCGGTTAATTCCAAGTGAAAATTTTTAAATAAAAAGATCGTTACCATTAGTCGTTGTGGACATGAATATATTTATGTTTAAAGTTTTCCTGATTATTGTAGAAAGCTTTTTTTTTATAAAATGAACTCTTTTAAGGACATTTTTAGCAAAGTGTCACCAGGATTATTAATGCAAATAATCATATTTGATTTATGTATTCATTTGCTTGTTGTTTTTAACTGTATTTTGATTAGTGAAATGTTCTTGCCATGAAAATAGCCTTTGTTGCTGGCATGGCATTAAATAAAAATTCATCATCATCGTCCTGCTTTGTGTGAACAGGAATTAATGTGATAAGATGGATTAAGTAAGTTTATATTATAGGAAAAAATGGGGAAAGATTGTAACATCTTTTGTGTGCAGGAAGGGGAGCAGTACCTCTTGCAGACGGGCACGGTGAACAGTATGGAGAGCTCCCAGTCTGTACCTTCAATGTCCATCAGCGCCAGCTCCCAGAGTTCCTCAGTCAACAGCCTGGCCGATGGCTCTGATGACAGTGCAGAGATGGCTATGATGCAGGAGGGAGAACAGACAGTCACTTCAAACAGCTCAATCATCCATCGTCCCACTGTATGTTATCAATTATCAGAAATAGGGCTGCACGATTAATCGGAAAAAGATCACAATCTCAATTTGAGCCTACACGCAACCTTAATTCAGCTTTTCTGCAATTCAGCCAATTATATTTTCAAAGTCAGGAGAGAAGTGTAAAGGCGATTGCACAAGTCTTCACATTGTTTTATAGACACTGCTCAGCAACATGAACACCTTCAAATGGTTTTAAAAGTGTCATATACTGTATTTATAAGGAATAATTCACCCCAAAATATAATTTCTGTCATAATGTAATGTATTCACAGCTGCAAAATCTGATGCACTGTTTGTTTACTATCGAGAAAACGCGCACATGCCCACCAATGATGTCTGCTTTAGTGAACAGAACCTGCATAGGCTATGAATAGCAGGTAATAAAGTTCGAAATAACATTCAGTTTGTAGCAAAGTGACAGCCATGACATGTGGGCACTCGGCAGTAAAAAGTGAAACCGAAAGTGGGCACATCATTTAAATAATCATATTGCATTTTAGATCTATGACTACGACAAGTATTTGATATGTTTTTTCTTTCTCTAGCCTATACAATGTTAAGGGGAGTCTGATAATAACAAATGTCTCATTTTACCACTGAAAAAAGGTCTAATAATGTTGTCAATGACAAATGACAAGCATAATAATTCAACTTCAGAATTATGAATGTTATGATGTCATCACTTTACTGTGAATTAACAACCAGGACATATTTAAAGTCTGTTTAAGTCTACACCATTTAAAGTCTATACAAAATGTAGCATTTTAGCCAACAGTAGACGTACACATTGGCCTAATATTGTTGTTTTACCGTATGTTTAAGAATTAACAATAATAAAAAAAAACATACTCATTAACCTTTATTTTACATCTACAGAATCGTGAGAAAATTGTGTTCTTGGTTTTTAGAAAAAAAAAGCGTGATTCTCATTTTATCCAGAATCGTGCAGCCCTAATCAGAAACTGTATTTACTTTGACTGATCAGTTTTTATATATCGCATTATCATCAAGACTTGCACCCTCATATTTATTAAAAGGGAAAGAGAAGCCTATTTGATTAAATATTTAGACAATAAAACATATTTTGATAGAATGTGTATTTTAAAATGAAATAAGAGATGTATTTTATAAATAAAATTTTATATTTTAAGGGCAATCTTTAAAAGGGGGCTTTCTAGAGGGATTTTAGAATATTTATCATTGATCAAATTGAATGATCTTATTTTACTTTTTTTGGTCAGTGTTGTTATTTGTATGTTTTTTTTTTTGTACAATGCAAGATTATTAACCCTTGAGTACTGCTCAAATTTATTCCCCTTTTTTTATGTTCGTGGCTATTTTTGCCCCACACATACGAAAGGCTAGTAAAGTTGCTCAGTGTATTGTTGAAATTATTAATTTATTTTAAATTTCAAAGTATTCTCTTAAAATAAGATTTGTCACCAAAAATCATTCCATTTGCTGAAATAGAAAAAGTTGTGGCCAAATTATGACTTAAAATCAGCCCAGAGTGGATGAAAACATCTCCAACCGCACACAAGGGTTAAGAAACAGTTGCAATTGCAAATTATATATTGAATACTTAGTACAAATGTTGCCATAAATATAGCCAGTGCTCTTGATATTTCATTAAAACCTAAATAAATGAATAATTAACATTGTTTTAACAGGCACGTGATAATATTTACGATGACCCCTATCAGCCGGAGATGGAGTCTCAACAGCCGGCCTCATCTGCCGCTCGGAGAAGGGTGCACAGAAACCGAGATCACTTTGCCACTATTCGGACAGCCTCTGTGGTGAGAATATTACAGTCCAAATGCTCTTGTGATCTAAAGTTAGAATGGACAGATTATTTTATCGTCATTTTTTTGTTTTCAGGTAACCCGTCAGATTCAGGAGCATGAACAGGGCTCAGCTCTGAGGGAGCAGATGTCAGGATACAAGCGCATGAGGAGGCAACACCAGAAACAGCTGCTAGCTTTGGAGAACAAACTCAAATCGGAGATGGATGAACATCAGCTCAGGCTGGACAAAGAGCTTGAGACCCAGAGGAACAACTTTGGCAGTGAGGCTGACAAGCTTGGTAAAAAACACCTGGCCATCCTGGAAAAAGAGGTAAGGGATTAGAAAGGAAAAAAACGTTTCGCCAAAGTACATATATTCATAATGCAAATGTTTGGTTTCTGTATGCGTGTGTATTGAACCCATACAGGGCTGTTTTAAGCACTTAAACTGTTTTAATCAAATATTGCTGTTAATATATTATCGTTTTTAAAATACCATTTAAAAGTGTAAGTTCAGTAAAGCTGCGGTCACGCTGCACTTTTCATCCCATTTACTTATATTCATTTGTATGCGAGAGCACCAGACCAGAAAAGTATGCTTGTTCTAATGTTAAAACTTTGACCTGAGACCTTTGCGTCACGTGATTGCTTGAGACCAATTGAAGATTATGTGACCCCCCCTGTACAAAAATGTAAAATATGGGATCAATTGCTTCTTTTAGAATTTTATCTTGTATATAGGGATGTAACTATTCGATACCATTCATGATACTAATCTTACGATTTAGTCATTTATTTAATCTTACGATTTTTTTAACAATTATTTAAGGTGAACAAGAGCCCTTTCATTTTTTTCTCAAATGCTGCACTTTTTTTACGCACTTTTTTTTTTAATTTCTGCAAGAACTACTTTGCAATTTTAAAACAAAATCCAAATAAAAAGTGAGTAATACAAACTAAAAAAGACTTTTTAATATAAACAAAGACAAATTTAAAACGAATTCCAAACCAAAAATGAACAATACAAATCAAAGAAGGCTCTTTATTACAAGTAAACAAAAACTGTGACTGTGCTGGGATTTTACTGTTTTTTTTTTTTTTTTTTTAAGAAATATCAGAATTTCTATGTTTTCTGGCATAAGCTGAGATCTTTGCACATTTACAATGTCCTCTGCTCATGAGAAAACTCTCACTGGGGACTGAGATGGCTGCTGTGAAGAGGAAAGCCTTTCCTAAACCAAAGAGCAAGGTGTATAGAGGTGGTCAATTGGCCCTCTGATCACTGGCATAAAAAAACTGATTATAATATATGATATAATAAGCAAATTATATAATTAAAGGAACAATCTAATACCTGAATCTGTAACAGCACAGCGTTGACTTTCAGTCTGAAAAACATGTTCTCACTTTTGCTATGAAAACACTGATGCACAGTGTGGTCTCTGTAACAATTAATAGTTTTTTGCGTATAGACGTCTGTGACAGTAGTTTTTCCACTGTGCTGCATCAAATTCGTTGTTCTGTTAGTGTAAGTAAATGTCTTTTCGCAGTATTTGCATAGTTTGTGTTTCGTCTGGCAACCCTCGCCGCTGATGTGCAGGTAAATCGAGTTTGCACCTGAAAACACAGCGCCCTCTCTGTTCAAAAAATGTATCGCAATCTGTTTAACATTTTTACAGGTATGAGTAGTCACATATTTCAATCGATTTCAACCGATTCAAGGTGAATCATTAAATTTCTTTATTATTATTATTATTCATGTATTTTATGTTATGTATTATTTATTGCTGTTGATGACTTTTTAATTGTTAAAATATTTTTATCATTTATAAAAGTGATATTTATAAATTGTGGTAAACATGATCTGTTTTTTTGCCGTGATATAGTCAGAGAAGCTGATGTGGAAATGAGCTCAAAACTCTCCCTTATTTTATCTTCTTTTATCCTGCCCCTTTTCGCAGCACCATACGGCAGAATTTAGCTTGTTCAAAGTCTAGTGTAAACACAGCTTAAGATGTTTTATTTCATAACTTGAAGCATCATCAAGACCTCATTTATTTGATCGAGTATCTGTTAGAATTTAATGAATTTTAATTGCTTTTAGACTTTTAAAACTGAAAGTGTTATAATGTCATCTGTTTTTTAGAGGATATGTAGGAAGCAGAGCCAGTACAGTGAACAATAAATATAATTGTTTTGCACATGTATTTATCTGGTGTGCTTTTTCAGATTAAAGGTGCTCAGACAGAAGAGAAGAAATTTCAGCAGCACATTTTGAACCAGCAGAAGAAAGAGCTTAACAGCCTGCTGGATAATCAGAAACGGCAGTACAGGCAACGCAAGGAGCAGCTGAAGGAGGTAAGGCTTGCTTTGACCTCAGAGGAACTACACTTGTTATAAAGCACTCAACTGTAAGAGTCTTTTGATTTGAACCGTATTCATCCACTTTTGGCACCAGGAGCTGAGTGAGAATCAGTCCACGCCGAAGCGAGAGAAGCAGGAGTGGTTGGTGAGGCAGAAGGAATGTCTGCAGCAGATCCAGGCTGAGGAAGAGGCTTCATTGTTACGGCGACAGAGGCAGTATTACGAGCTGCAGTGCCGACAGTATAAGAGGAAGATGCTGCTCGCGAGGCACAATTTGGAACAGGACCTGCTCAGAGAGGTATGACTTAGTGCTTCTCCATCTCTCTCTCTCTCTTTTTTTTTTTATTTTTTATTTATTCATTTTTAGGAGCGTTTAACATGTACTAAAGAAAACAAAACATGCTAAATTGTATTTATATATATATATATATATATATATATATATATATATATATATATATATATATATATATATATATATATATATATATATATATATATATATAGATTAGGGCTGTCAATTGATTTAAAAAATTTATTATTCACACTTTTTTTGTGATTAATCACGAAAAGCTGAATTTATTACAGAAATAAAAACACAGTCATGTAAGTGCCATTTGGATTTCAAAACAATCAATGGCAATGGCAAACAAAAATTATTTCCATGTGGATTCTTAGTGGACTTAAAAAAATCCATAATACAGGCATTACAAATATGGAAAATGGAAATTATAATAATATTAATGTATTGAATACAAACAATTGTACTCATTGTAAAGTTGTATTGTGCGTTGAGAACATTAATTATAAAGTAGAAACCGTTTTGCTTGGTCCTCCTTAACATTTAGCCAGTTGCTAAGACAGTCCAGTCTGATAAAGTCCAATTGACATTATCAGGGGACAATGTGGCCAAGGGGTATATCAAAGGCACGTACCAAAGACTTTAGACTTCTTACAGGGACTTTGGTGACACCATGTCTAAACATTTAATGCACACCCATCTCAGAGCATTTTTTTGAAAATATTCTGAGGTAGACTTGAACCGAAGGAGGGGATTTCATGACCCTTTAAATGAATGTTTTCTATTCGAAGCGTCACAATATTATATTCGTGCATATACATTGTATTAGTCAGTACTGCAGTAAAACTTATGATAACTGTCCAAAATTAGTACACCAAAATTTATATGTTTGAAGAAAAATATTAAATAAAAAATGTAAAAAGAGAAAACAAAAAGATGTATAAAAGTTTGTAGTTTGTAATTTTTTTCCCCCAACATTTGCATTAATTAAAATGTATTATCTTTCTATTTCTAAAGACGTTCGGTGACTAGAATATTATTTTAATAAACGTATTTGTTTAAGAAGTCTGTTTTGGTTAAAGCACACTAAAATATATTACCTATATTCACTAAGAAATGGATAAAAATATAAATTTTCAAAATGTGGTGTATTCATTTATGTTGAGCACTGTATGTAAATAAATGCATGTAAATACAATATTAAGGTATCAAATCAATGGTATATTAATAGCAGGTGATACAAGTTATATAGACAGACAATTTGTTTCAGCTTCCTTCTGAAATTCTACAAAGGGATTTCATATTTCAGTTTTTTTTTTTACATACATTTTTCAAATGCAATCTTTTCCATCTCGTTTTCACTTTGTCTTACTACCTTTTATTGATATCTGTCATTCTTTTGTCTGTGTTTGCCCATGTAGGACCTAAATAAGCGTCAAACCCAGAAGGATTTGGAGTGTGCCATGTTGTTGAGGCATCACGAGTCCACTCAGGAGCTGGAGTTCAGACAGCTTGCACTGGTCCAGCGCACTCGCGCCGATCTGATCCGAACGCAGCACCAGAGTGAACTAGCCAATCAGATGGAGTACAATAAACGGCGCGAACAGGAGCTCCGTCAGAAACACGCTGTGGAAGTCCGCCAGCAACCCAAAAGCTTAAAGGTGAAAGGATAGGGTTTTTTTTCTTGATGTGGTGCATACTTCAATACAATACACTGAGGTGAAATTTGCATTTTTGTACAATTTTACAGACAAATTTCAGAATTTAAAAAATTTAATGTTGCAATTTTTAATTTAATTGAATTGGGAAATGAAGAAGAACATAGTATTGCTTAAACTGCATTGTTAATACATGAGTAGCATTGGTGTATCAATTAGATTTTATTCAGAATGATTGTAAAATTGTTTACTAGTAGACCTAATAAAACAAAAGCTGGTTTTCCACTATCAAGCTGAATGGTGGTTCTATTCCATACCAATCTGGGTCAGTCAGCATACATTTTATCTGGGTCAGATACATTTGAAATTTTCCAAGATGGTGCTGATAATGCAGCTTTCTGGAATGCAATACAAATGTGCGTTAGTAACCCAAGTATAATGTAAACAGTGAAATGGAAGATGATCAGATATTTATGTTTTTGACTCTACATTATGAGATTACCTATATTAAATTGTGCACTTACGCTTGTCCAACTTGTAACTTGTAGCCAGGCAACAGAATACTTTATTGTAAAAATTGAAAAACACTTTATTGTATTGTACTTTATTTCTCTCCAAAACACATCAAAACAGCCCCTTCAAATTTAATGCTTTTCAAAATAATAATAATGGGAACATCAAGTAATGAGCAAACATATTTTATTGGCAGCGCTTACAGACAGCATTTATTTTAAACCTCAAGCCTAAACAAAATATTTTAAATTGAATCCAAATTAAGCGGCTTGTGGGAAATGTGCAATACAAATATAATTATAAGTTGCTCTGGAATAAGTTTCAGCACATTTTAGATAGTAAAAAAATAGTTTCTGGTTAATACCCTAAATAAATTGTTGACATTGTCACAAACATGAATTATTTATTATGTATATAAACAAAAATAATAATAAAATAAAATACAGATTTTTGAAATGCAAAAATCTAAAATCATAATTAAATTAAGTGACATATTGTGACACATTTATGAATTTCCTATGTAAAAAAAATGGTACTTCAGCAGCATTTTCTGAATTTCATGAGTTTAATACTTCAGGAATATTACAATAAATGCTGTTTGTTACACCAATTCCAATTCAGTTGCAGTTTAAAAGACAATCAAACCTCAGACTGCTCTGTTGTGCACTGATGTTTATTTAGGAAAAGGCATATTTATGGCAGTTGCAATAGTGTGATGCCACCGAGAGCTTAAACCCAACCGTCTGTGGCCATAACCCAACACCTGTTCAAACATTCCAGTGATGTAAATATATGCCAGGTCAATTGAATTGGTTTGTTTGCTTCAACGTGCACAGGCGGCTCAAATATGTTTTTTTTTTTTTCTTTCTGCATTTTGTTCTCTCAGACGAAAGAGCTCCAGATCAAACGTCAGTTCCAAGACACTTGTAAGATTCAGACACGTCAATACAAAGCCCTGCGGAACCACCTGCTGGAAACCACCCCAAATCAGAGCATAAAACTTTGCTGAAGAGACTCAAAGAAGAGCAAACACGTAAACTGGCCATCTTGGCCGAGCAGTACGACCATTCCATCAAAGACATGCTGTCCACACAGGCTGTGAGTAAGGCAAGGAGAGACCATCTTTAATGCTTTGTTTCAATTTTGAGTGGTGCACAATCACATGATTATATAATAATGCATGTATGTAAACACATGCATGGGTCAATCACACAAATCTGCTTAAGAACATGGTCACTTTTCACCTCATACAAATTATATTTATGTTAAAATATTGTCTTTTATCGTCTGAATAGCTTAGTCTTATATGTATAAATTATATTAAATATTAACTAAATATGTAGGTTTTCTTATTTTTTGCGATTATATTTTATTATAAACAGTTGAAGTCAGAATTATTAGCCCCCCCTTTAAATTTATTTTCTTTTTAAAATATTTCCCAAATTATGTTTAACAGAGCAAGGAAATTTTCACAGTATGTCTGATAATATTTTTTCTTCTGGAGAAAGTCTTATTTGTTTTATTTTGGCTAGAATAAAAGCGGTTTTTAATTTTTTAAAAAACATTTTAGGGTCAAAATTATTAGCCCCTTTAAGCTATGTATTTTTTGATAGTCTACAGAACAAACCATCAATAACTGGCCTAATTACCCTAACCTGCCTAGTTAACCTAATTAACCTAGTATTAAGCTGTATAGAAGTGTCTTGAAAATTATCTAGTCAAATATTATTTACTGTCATCAAGGCAAAGATAAAATAAATCAGTTATTAGAGATGAGTTGTTAAAACTATTATGTTTAGAAATGTGTTGAGAAAATCTTCTGTCCGTTAAACAGAAACTGGGGGGAAAAAATAAACGGGGGCAAATAATTCTGACTTAAACTGTATATTTTTGTGAATAAAATGAAATATGCTGAATCTAATAATATTAATGCCTTTGTCATTATATGATTGCTTTAATAATAATAATAATAACTTATTAGTAATAAATTGTATGCATATAAATATATATCTTTTTATTATTATTATTTTAAAGTTGACCAATGACAGATAATGTTCTTGACTGGTTTTTGAGATTCTCCTTCTTATGGTTAATTAATCTATTCTTAAATCATTACATGTGTCTTCATTGACTGCTTCTCTACTGATGTCCCGCCTCTTTGTTTTCTTGACAGTTGCGATTGGATGAGACACAGGAGGATGAGTATCGAGCATTGCGCATGCAGCTGCAGCAGGAGTTAGAGCTACTTAACGCCTATCAGAGCAAAATCAAGATGCACACAGACACGCAACACGAGAGAGAGGTCAAAGACCTGGAGCAGAGGGTGTCCATACGGAGAGCTCTTCTTGAACAAAGGGTAAGAGAGAGAGAAAAGAAAATGGACTGAATGTTACTCATTAAATTGGTTCGACCAGCACGCAACATGGTTGTCATATAACCACAATGGCCACAACAACACAAAGTCATAGAAACTTTTATAAATCGTCAACATCACCGAACATACAGTGCATCCGGAAAGTATTCATAGCACTTCAATTTTTTTCCACATTTATTTATATTACAGCCTTATTCCAAAATTGATTAATATCATTTATTTCCTCAAAATTCTTCACACAATACACCATAATGACAATGTGAAAAAAGATTTTTTGAAACTGTTGCAAAATTATTAAAAATAAAAAAGCTCATATATATAATTATTCACAGCTTTTGCAGTGAAGCTCTAAATTGAGCTCAGGTTAATTCTGTTTCCACTGATCATTCTTGAGATGTTTCAGCAGTTTAACTGGAGTTCACCTGTGGTCAATTTAGTTGATTGGACATGATTGGAAAAGGCATACACCTGTCTATAGAAGGTCCCAGGGTTGACAGTGCATGTCAAAGCACAAACCAAGCATGAAGACAAAGGAATTTTCTGTAGACCTCCAAGACAGGATTGTCTCGAGACACAAGGATGGGGAAGGTTACAGAAAAAAATCTGCTGTTCTGGAAGTTCCAATGAGCACAGTGGCCTCCATCATCCGTAAGTGGAAGTTTTTTGCAACCACCAGGACTCTTCCTTGCGCTGGCCGGCCATCTAATCTCAGTGATCTTGGAAGAAGGGCCTTAGTCGGGTAGGTGATCAATAACCCGATGGTCACTCTGTCTGAGCTCCAGCGTTCTTCTGTGGTGAGAGGAGAACCTTACAGAAGGACAATGACCCAAAGCACACCGCCAAAATATCAATGGAGTGGCTCTGTTAATGTCCTTGAGTGGCCCAGTCTGATCCGAGACCTAAATCCAATTGAACATCTCTGGAGAGATCTAAAATTGGCTGTACACCGCTGCTACATATCTAAACTGATAGAGCTTGAGAGGTACTGCAAAGAAGAATGGAAAATTCCCAAAGACAGGTGTGCCAAGCTGGTGGCATCATATTCAAAAAGACTTGAGGCTGTAATTGCTGCCAAAGGTGCATCAACAAAGTATTGATCAAAGGCTGTGAATACTTATGTGCATGTGATTTTTCAGGTTTTTTTATTTTTGAATAAAGAATTGAGATGATACAGCATTTGAAAGATAAATGATTGCTGTATTGTTTATTATATGACAATAGCAATGTGTTTTACTCATTTAAAATTACATTTTGATACATTTATGGTAGGAAATTTACAAATTATCTTCATGGAACATGATAATTACAAAATAAGAGTGGTTTTGTGCTTCAGTGTCATATTGTATGTAATCTCAGTGGACTATAATGTTATAAAGAAAAAAAACTTTTGTAATATTTCTTTCTCTCTCACATTTGTCTTTAGATTGAGGAAGAGATGTTGTCTCTGCAGAACGAGCGCTCTGAGCGAATCCGAGCTTTGCTTGAACAACAGGCTCGGGAAATCGAGTCCTTTGACTCTGAGAGCATGCGCCTGGGCTTCAGTAACATGGCTTTGAGTGGCATCCCCGCTGAGGCTTACAATCAGGGCTACTCCAACCCTCCTTCATCCGGGCCCGGAGGCTGGCCGTCCCGTCCTGTCCCTCGTTCAGGCAGCCAGTGGAGCCATGGTGTCCAGAACTCAGCAGCGCCGCCCTCCTGGCGCAGTCAGAACAGCACAGCCGGATTCAGCAGAGCAGAGCAAATGTCCAGTCGGGAGAGAGATCGAGACCGGGAGCTGGAGAGCATGGCCGCTCGTGCCTATCCAGGCTCTCGCTCCTCCGCTTCATCGGCATCATCATCATCATCATCTTCCTCGCATCATCACCTCCGCTACATCCCGCAGCAGTACCACCACCAGAGCACGCCACACCTATACCGCGAAAGCAGAGAGAGAGAGTGGGGAAGTGGAGGAGGAGGAGGTCACCACTCTTCCTCATCCTCCTCTCACGGCCACTCGCATCACATTTCTGCCCAATCCCTCGCCCTTCTCCCTCCACCGCCGCCTCCTCCACCCATCTCTCTTTCCTCCTCTTCACCTCAATCCTCCTCCTCATCTTCATCCTCTCAGAGTGGCTACGGAGGAAGGGGCGAGGGTTTGGTTGTCCGAGGCCCCAGTCTGATGGCTCTGAGAAACAGTCCCGGGCCTCTGCGGAGAACCGCCTCGGGTGGAGGTGCCGGCGGGTCAGGCGGAGATGGAGGTTTGAGCCGGAGTACTTCAGTGACGTCACACATCTCCAACGGATCTCATCTGTCGTATTCCTAGAGGGCGAATTTCAGATGGTGCCATTTTTATTTCTTTATTTTATTAGAAGAAAGGCCTTCACGCAGGGAGGCGAAGAGAGGACTTTTTAGATGGGCACACCTTTACTTGTAAGAAGATAGATCTCAGGGTTACCAAGGGATTCGGGAGGGCTCAGGGTTTAGATCGGGAACTGATAAGACGAGATGTACTGTAACAGAAGCAGAAAGCTATGCTGTTGTGTGTTTGCGTGTGTGGGCGGGAGGACAAAAATAACATAAGTGGTGCCAATACTGTAGATTGGGCTCATCTTCAGCTGGTTGGTTTATTTTTAACCTCTCTTGAATTCTGCCAGTATATGTCCAGGTGATTTCTTGCACGTCGAAATGTGTAATGTTCCAACATTACATGACTTCATTATTTTACACTTAATCCTGGATCGTATTAAGCTGAATTCATTTAGTGCAATTTAGTTCATTTTCTAAAGAAATATTTTGCCAAAAGGATGAATACTCTCGGAAACGTTGTGACGAACCCTACATGCTGATTGGCTCAAGATCTAAAATGAAGCCGAAAACACCATATAAGAACCATACAAGTGACTTCGAACAATGCTTTATTTTAGCAAACCAAGATTAATGTCTGACAATGAATCAAAAATAGTACTTTAACGACTTTTTCATTATTTTACACTTAATCCTGGATCAAATTAAGCTGAGTTAATTTAGTGCAATTTACTTCATTTTCTGAGGAATAGTTTGCCAAAAAAATGAAAAGTCTGTCATTATTTACTCTCGGAAACATTGTGACGAACCCTACATGCTGATTGGTCGACTTACAAGATGTAAAATGAAGCTGAAAACACCACAAAGGGACTACAAACCATAATTTATTTTAGCAAACCAAGATTTATGTCTGAAAATCAATCAAAAATAGTACTTAAACATTACACAACTTTTTCATTATTTTACAATTAATCCTGGATCAAATTAAGCTGAGTTAATTTAGTGCAATTAACTTATTTTCCGAGGAATAGTTTGCCAAAAAAAATGAAAAGTCTGTCATTATTTACTCTTGGAAACATAGTGATGAACCCTACATGCTCATTGGTCGACTCTCAAGATCTAAAATGAATCCGAAAACACCGTTAAGTGACTTTGAACCATCTTTTATTTTAGCAAACCAATATTTATATCTGAAAATGAATCAAAAATAGTACTTTAACATTACACGATTTTTTCATCATTTACAATTAATCCTGGATCGTAATAAGCTAAATTAATTTGGTGCAATTTACTTCATTTTCTGAGCAATAGTTTGCCAAAAAAATGAATAGTCTGTCATTATTTACTCTCGGAAACGTTGTGACGAACCCTACATGCTGATTGGTCGACTCTCAAGATCTAAAATGAAGCTGAAAACACCATATAAGAACCATAAAAGTGACTACGAACTATGTTTTATTTTAGCAAACCAAGATTAATGTCTGAAAATGAATCAATTAATCAAAAATAATCTATAAATGCCTAAATATTTTCCCATAGTACACAGTTCGCATAGTACTTAATATGGAAAAAAGCTGCATGTTACGCATCGATACTCAAAAATTAACATTTTTGTTGTTTACTCACCCAGTTTCATAGTCATTGACTTTTAGATAAGACTTTATTTTGATGGTTCCTAGTGTACATTTTGTTGACTAAAAGTTGCATTGCAGCTACATGCCAATTCTCACTTGACTATTAGTAGACTGTCTGCTAAATATCTGTTGATACTGCTCCTTCAACAGACATTTAACTGACTATAAGAAACTTCACAAGTACATGTCAACTTACACTAACCATAACCCTAACCGCAGCCTAACAGTCAACTTATATTCTATTGATAATGTAACTTAAATTTAACAAAATGCATTAAAGCATGGGTCTCAAACTCAATTCCTGGAGGGCCGCAGCTCTGCTGTTTTGCTCCAACACTAATCAAACACTGCTGATCCAAATAATCAAGGCGTTCGAGACTCTTTTGTACAACTTGATTAGTTGCATCAGCTATGTTTGATTAGGGTCGGAGCAAAACTGCAGAGCTGAGGGCCTCCAGGAATTGAGTTTGAGGTCTATGCGTTAAAAGTACCATCAAAATAAAGTGATCCCGACTTTTATTGTAGAAAAGGAAATGCTATTTAATTTCCAAAATTCTTCTAAATAGCTTAAAAGTCTCACATTTGGATCAAGCGAATGGTGAGTAAATGATGACAAATGTTGAACAACATCTTTAGAAATCGTAGGGATGAGTGAATAATGGCAGAATGATTCATTGACCGTATTTTTTTGTGTTTGAGCCAGATAATCTGAGCCAGAGGAGGATGAGTCCTACTAACATCAATTCTACTGCTAACGGGAGCAAGTCGGATGCAATAGAAAGGTGCGGTAGCAAGTTTCAGGGAGACCAGGCGTAAACTGAGGAACTAAAAGGGTGAATAAACTGATCTTTGTGTAATTATGTAGATAGTACTAAAAAAACAATACTAAAAGAACATCTATCAAGTGATGGGTTTTAAACTGTACATTTGTATTCGAGTCAAGGCGTTTTTTATTTTGAAACGTTCTGTTTAGTTTGTTTAAAAATGATGCCACATACGTCATACTGCCATCTAGAGGCTCAGCTGAGCGAAAGCAACTCCGCCCACTGTCCTTATAAGGACAAGCTGCCATTTAAGTTGCAATTTGGGCTGTTATTCAGCTTGTTTTTAGCGCCTGCTACTTTGAAAAAGAGATTGAACCTGGCTAGGTGATTAAGCCATTTCTTTTGCTCGTGTATATAGGATGTACATGTCCATAAGAGAGTCGAGTTTCCGCGCATGAGACTGATGTACAGAGACCATTTGTATACAAACGTACACACAGCAGACGTTTATATATGACTTTGAGTATATATATATATATATATGTGTATAATACATCACCCGCCGGAGGTTTGATGGAGAACGTCGAAAGATTGTTTCCTGCTCACACTTTTGATCTATATTGTACTTATGCGATGTGTGTGTGTATATACAAGCACTAACTCTTATATAGGGTAATAATAATTTTGCTATGTGAATTGGAAAGTGAGATGGAGAAAACAAATTAGATACTGTCATTGTTACAACTACTGCCGCTGTAATATTTGTGTTGTACACTAATTTTAAGGTTTTTTTTGTTATTATTTTTTTTAATCAATGCTTACCACTAGGTGGGGAATATTACAGTGTCACGGTCTTGTTTTAGATTTAAAAAACTACAAAAAAACAACAAAAAAAGGACTACCTATCCCAGCATTCCTTGTTACATCTCAGGGTAGGAGTCTATTGTGCAGTGCGTTGTCAGGAGAGTAGTATTTTAGAGCCAGTATTAAACTTGTACAGACCATTTTAAGAGATTTTAGCTGTATAGAACATTTCTAGACGACTGTAAAGTGTCTCAACCTTCTCTCCGATCCAGCAGTTTGTTTTTTTTTCCCTCTCCATTTTCCATTTTACTTTCTGGAATGCATTAACGAATTGTTTTGGCATATTTTTGTATCTACAAAACAACTCCACAAGCTGTTTACATTGACAACAAAATCTCCAGCATACGCGGTGAACTGCGAAGCTGGGTTGTGT
The DNA here is from genome assembly GCF_903798145.1 of Danio aesculapii. Lineage (NCBI taxonomy): Eukaryota > Metazoa > Chordata > Actinopteri > Cypriniformes > Danionidae > Danio > Danio aesculapii. The sequence goes on along the minus strand of NC_079437.1, from coordinate 19,980,521 downwards.
CAGTAATGTTACATCGTTTATTTTTCCTTTTTTCCAGAATGTTTTGTGCTCCCACACTGCCAGCTCTCTTTCTACACCAGCGTTCACTCGGACTCTCAGTGCAGTACCTCACTTCCCTGTGCCTGGCCAATCACTTTTCAGTGTTCACTTCATTGCTTCTCCTTCTTAGGCTCTTACTTGCTTACTAACATCTGTGGACAGAAGAGGAGAAATTTAACAAACAATCCTCGGCCCGTCTGTAGCTCTGGGCTGCCATGTAATGCGTTTACAGCAACACTCGCTGGATTCTTTTAGTGTATTCTCTTTAAAGGGGCCGTTTCAGTATCTGGCGGTAATCTAAACTGGAGGTGGTAAATGTATGAAATGACTGTCATCGTCTGCAGTGTTTGGAGCTGGTGGAGAGTATGGTTGTTCAGGGAGCTCAGATTATAATAATAAAAGGCCAAATTACGTTCAGGTGATATGATTACAGGACTCTTTAACACACATGGGCTATAGAACTTGTACAGAAAATGATTAACAAGTCATTAAAAAAAAGGATTCAAACTGAATGTGCCTTGCTGTGTAATCTGTTTCTGCACTCTGTGTTCTCAGCTCCGCCGGGCTGTTTTCTGAATGGACAAAATGTGCATCTGCCTTGCTGAAGGTACAGAGAAAAGACCGTTTCCATAGAGACAGAGGCTGTGCTAAGTGGAAATTACTGGATGCTTGTAAAAAAAAAACACATGTTGGTACTATTTTTAATCTTAGACACAATTATGGCACAGATTTTTTTTTTTCTGATGTATAATCTATAAATTGCCACCAGTGTTCTTGTTTAATGTGCTTTAATATTAATATATATATATATATATATATATATATATATATATATATATATATATATATATATATATATATATATATATATATATATATATATATATATATATATTAATATAAATTTGTCTTTAAAAAAATAGATAAATAGCACAAATACAACTATAGTACTAAATGATTCTCCGGTGAAGTACCTTTTGTCACTTAAAAGTGTGGAGTGATTTAAAAATAATGTTTTTGGACTGATAAATCTATAGTTAACTATAGTATTACAATTATTTACAGGCTCCTATTTAATGAACGTAACTGAACGTTTTCTAATGGTCATTATTATGCAGAAGTATTTATGGAAATTTAATTGAATACACTAAACACTAATGGATGATATCATTTGATAAAATGCTCAGTTATATTCTGCATATACTTTCTGTTAACCAGAAAAGACTCTGAGAGAATCTCTTTCTTGCCAAAATGAGCAGCAAGGCAGACTTTACAGGCGTTATGGGACAAACCATAAATTAATAATGATTAAAACGATTACAAATCATGGAATCACCCTCCATTTGCTGAGGAATTTTATTAAAATGATTCAAAGACACCATTTTAAGACATCAGTTTAATGCAATCTCTGGTATTCAAAGTATTTAACATTTTATTGAATATAATAAACTATAAACAACATGAATAGCATAATTAGACGGATAGAAATTAGATGGTTGGACGGATAGATGGATTGATAGAAATAAGATGGAAAGAAATGGATAAATGATGGATGGATAGATAGAAATAAGATGGAAAGAGATAGATAGATAGATAGATAGATAGATAGATAGATAGATAGATAGATAGATAGATAGATAGATAGATAGATAGATAGATAGATAGTGTGGGAATATAAATTTATATAATCTAGTTTTAAATGAATAATAATCTACATATAACTGAAAAGTTATATTCTTTGGTTTTTGATTACATAATTTCATTAACAGCCCAGCCATGAGGGACATTTACCTTTGTCTTTCTGACTACAGGCTGAGCCAGAGTACTGCAAATGCTAATGACTGCCTTTGTCTTTGGGTCATGCTTTCATGCTACAGAAACCATTTTATTGATTAACTTGTGTGATCAGTAGCTGGGCCGGTTTCTACACCTATATGCCAATTTACCCTGCTGACTCCAAAACTGAATTTGCATGCTTTGTTTAGCCATCTCCTCTCCTCCTAAGACAATATAGACAGGACATCTTTGTCTTAATTCAGACTTGTGATAAAACTCGCAGACTGCAGACCTCCAATAGGCTCTGCAGACACATGGACTTCTCGAAGACGCTGTTTGACTGCATATTAACCAACACGTCTCAATAAAGGAATTCTGCTTGTTTCGAGTCTCCTGGACTGGGTTCTCTTCTATAAGACTCATTTATTTTTTTACAACAATTGATAGATAGATAGATTGATTAAAATGTTTATAGATAGATAGGTAGATGGATTGGTGGATGGATAGATAGATAGATAGATAGATAGATAGATAGATAGATAGATAGATAGATAGATAGATAGATAGATAGATAGATAGATAGATAGATAGATAGATAGATAGATAGATAGATAGATAGATAGATAGATAGATAGATAGATTGATTAAAATGTTTATAGATAGATAGATGGATAGAAAAAAAGAAATATGATAGATGTTTTTGCTAGTTAAGTGTTGAAATACGGCGCTCTGTCACAGTAGTGTCAGAGAACAGCTGATATGAGGTCAGGCGCGGCCTGTGACCGCGCAGATTGAGCGCTTGCCAATTAAAGGGGAGGATTCATTCGACGGCGTGCGTGCGTACAGGAAACATAACGTCACGCGCCACGCTTATATTCAGTACTCCAGCAGTCAGAGGGAGTTGAGGAGGGAAACAGAAACCTAAAAGACAAATTCAGGGAGCTCCGTCCAAAGACAGAAACTTAAAACTTGACCGGCATCATGACCGAAGAAAACATCTTCCTGTTCGTCCCGAATTTGATCGGTGAGTGTCAGACGAGCGAGTTGACGGAAGCAGATCGTCAGCGCGCGACAGAGTTCTGCGCACATTCAAAGGCAGCCTAATGACAAGTGTGTTTCGTGAAAATATCTAATATATCTTATGAATGCTTTCTTCGTGGTATTTTAAAGTACTGTAAATGATTGTGACAGCAGTTGGTTTGACTTCCTGCGGATGTTTGGCGTGATGCTATTGGCTGTCATCGTAATCCAGTATGAAGCTCATTTAATGCAGCACATTTATTCACTAATACTGTAAATACAGTGTAAAGGGTTAAAGTTGGCGTAGTATTTACACATTCGAGCCATTTCATTTTTTCACTTAAAATACAGATTATAGATTAAGAATATCTTAAGCATGTGTCATTGTTTACGTTTTACCTAGCAATCCTAATTTAAAACGCCTTGATTGGACCTTTCATTAAAATCCACAGGCCTATTTCTGGTGACGTTTCCAATCATTAAACCCACATTTGTTTGATTCCACTTTCTTCTCCTGGTACTAATATGCATTTTCAGTGATCTGAAAACAAGTGATCAGCATAGACAAATGACCGTTTTCACATGATATTAACAAGTGTTCCGGTGTTTTTCTTGTAAACACTTTGTATTTTATTGTAGTACTTCCCTCTTATTTCGTCATCATTTCAGTCTTGTGCAAGTTACCTCTAACCTGTATTACATTATGCATTTTGTGTTACTGTTATTTAAAAGTTATTTCCTACCTTACAATATTACTGTCTCAGAGTCAGAAGAACTCATTTATTCATTCATTTTCCTTCAGCTTAGTCCATTATTTATTAGGGGTCGCCACAGCGGAATGAACCGCCAACTTATCCAGCATATGTTTTATGCAGCAGATGCCCTTCGAGCCCCAACCCAGTACTGGGGAAACACCTATACACTCTTACATTCACATTCATACACTACAACCAATTTTAGTTAATCCAATTCACCCATATGGCATATTTTTGGACTGTGGGGGAAAACAGAGCACCCGGAGAAAACCCACACCAACACGGGGAGGACATGCAAACTCCACATAGAAATGCCAACTGGCCCAGGCGGGACTCGAACCAGCAACCTTCTTGCTGTGAGACGACAGTGCTAAGCACTGAGCTACCGTGTCATCCCTGTCTCAGAACTGTAATACATTAAATGACTCCTGCAGTACTTTACTTTCAGCAGAATATCTACAGAAGTAGAACTTAAAGCCACAACATGTAAGATTCATTTATTAAAATATCCCCTTCTTCAAAAAAAAACCCTCACTAGTGCAGTGTTATATGTTTTGTTGATTTGTGTACTACTACTACTACTACTACTTGCATCTGAAATGTTTTGATGAATTTTGAAGAACGACATTTTAACTAGTGACATGGGCTGTGTCATCTGCTAATGATGTAATACACTCTTGATTTCAGGTTTTAAAATCATCTTGTTGTTACTCTAGTATTGTTATTGTCTCTTTTTTTTAAATAATTACTTATATAAAACAAATGTGTGTAGTATAAGTTTTAAGCTGTCTTGCTACATTTTCGGTATTGTCACAATCATGTGATTTGGCAGCACAGTTGTGTTGCTTCATTGGCGTTCACAAATCTTCCCCTGTGGCCTGGTTGGATAGTAATGTGCCCATGCCCATTGTATGTAATTATTAGAATCACGTAGACGGCGTGCGGCAACGTATGTGAAGACAGGTGGGGAGAGAGAGGGGGGTGCGGGAGACGCGAGATTTCCGTGAGATTATCATTCGTTTGAGAGCATCCGGGAGTCTATGCATATGCGAAGACTCCCAGAACTTCGGGAAGACTTGGGATGTCTGATTTAATAACATTTATTTGACTTTTGGTAATCACTTAGGCCACCCCCCCTATCAATGTCTCGTGACCCTCCAGGGGATCCCGACTAGGCATGGGACGATAACTGTTTTCAAGGTATACAGCGATTTGGAAAATTCAAGGTTTTAAAACAGACAAAATTTTCTGTAATATAAGGTATGTGTACGATTTTTTTTTTATTTACTTTGTTGTTTTGTTATCTCCAGCAGAAAAGATATCCAAAGATGCCATTAAAAGGGGAAAAGAAACCAGTGTTTTTGAAGACGGCAGAAGTCAACGATTCAGTTGAATTATTTAGCCTGACATGTTTACTGCTCCAAAATATTACAAATGTTTCTAACAATAAAATATTTTGGAAAATTCCTTTTGCTTTTTACCCAGACATTTAAAAAGAGCTTATTTTAGAGCAATAATCACAATATCATGGTAATATTTTTATCCAAGGTTATCAAACTGTCAGCATCTTATACCGGCCCATGCCTTGTCCCGACCCCCACTTTTAGAACCACTATTGTATACTATATAGCTTTGGATGTGGCAATCTCTGTCCATCGAAACATCAATTTCAGCGTGTAATTTTCACCACTAGAAGGTGCTTCTTCACAACAAACAAAGGTGTAGTCTGATGACCCCATGATTAAGTGTTGAAATATGGGAGTTGTCATCTTCATATCCTACAAGACATACTATATGAGGATGAATGAAACAAATGATGAGACGAGTGGGATGCTGCATGAAAACAACAGATCGTTTAATATGTCAAAGTCCACCGCTCATTGTTTATCGCTCATGATCACGTGAAGTAGCAGCGCTGTTTAATTACACCAAATACATTTTAAGTTACTGTTATAAAAAGCTGCTCTGTGCAGTCTAATAAAATGCACAACACAACATCTTTGGTGTTTTCTATAAAGCCAAACAAGATAATGAGGTTGGTACAATGTCATTGTTATGGAGACACAAAGTATTGTCCATGTCACTAGATTTAATAGCATGTTTCTCTGGATTTGAGTATACTTCGAAGCATTTGGGATAATGCAAGTACATCATATATAAATATATAACGCTATTCTAATGTTTTATAATGCCTTTATAGGGATAGTTCACCCACAGGTGAAAATAGTCATCATTTACTCATCCTTTACTTGAAAACCTCTTAGACTTTCTTCTGTAATATGTAATGTAAAATAATAAATTTTAAAGAAATCTGTAAACCTGTAAACATTGACTTCCCTAGTATTTGTTTTTCCTACTATCAAAGTTGATGGTTAGATGTTTTCATCTTTCTTCTAAATATCTTCTTTGTATTTAACTGAAGAAAGTCTGAGAGATTTTGAACAAGTAAATAATGAGTGACTTCCCACTGTACGCTCAAGCTTACTTTGTATCTTTTCCCACACGTTTAATAGGATATGCCCGTATCGTACTGGCTCTGGTGTCTTTCTTCCTGATGCCCTGCTGCCCAGGCCCAGCAGTGTTTTGTTACCTGCTGAGTGCCCTGTTGGATGCCTTCGATGGACATGCAGCCCGTGCGCTCAATCAAGGTCCTTTCCAGCTCGGTGTTGTACATTATTCCTCTTTCTTTGTCTTTCCCACTCTCTGTACTCATACATGCGTCGTCCTCAGGTACAAAATTTGGTGCGATGCTGGACATGTTGACTGATCGTTGTGCCACCATGTGTTTGCTGGTGAACCTGGCACTGCTGTACCCGTCATACACTTTCCTGTTCCAGCTCAGCATGTGTCTGGACGTGGCCAGTCACTGGCTACATCTGCACAGGTGTGTCCAAATCACCTTATATTTAAAATAGAGCTGCTGGAAGTCCTAAATGCAAGGGAAAAGGCATTTCTGAATTTAAGGGGGGTTCCATCATCCAAGAGTCAACACTTTTTAAAGCTTTTGTGTGTGTTTTTTGTTTGTCAAAGAGATGGTTATTAATACGTAGCCTACAGTGGGGAAGACCAAGATTATCAGGGAAATTAAATTCTTCTGCTTTAGCATGTTTTTTTTTATCAAGAGAGTCGAGTTGATTCTAATTTCTCGGTTGGCTTAACAAAATATGTCATCAATGCGAAACTCTGTACGCATCACTGGATATACTGTATACCAGGGGTGTCAAACTCAGTTCCTGGAGGGCCGCAGCTCTGCACAGTTTAATTCCAACCCTAATTAAACACACCTGATGAAACTAATTGAGTCCTTCGGGCTTGTTTGAAACCTACAGCCAAGCGTGTTGAAGCAGGATTGGAACCAAACTGTAGAGCTGCGGGTTTGACACCCCTGCTGTATACAGTACATAAATTAGTTAGAAGCCGTTGAGCACCAAAAATCTTTCTGATTACAGATTATTCTGCTCTAAATTGGTAGGGATCATCCAACATAGTCATTTTAAGTAGGCTCGCACTGTTGATTTGAGAATCATGGGATGCCAGTGACACCTTCTCCGATGCACGCTCCACTTGTCTAATTTGCAGCCTGATTTCCATTCCAGTAAAACTTCCAAATTAAATGTGCAACCACTTTTTATACAGATCCACTGACAACTGCAGTTTTATTGTTAAAACACTCTTTTGAAGCCATAATCTCTACTATATAGAGCAGGGATCATACCTCTAGCGCATGGGTTTCCAGCTTTTACAGATCCTCAGCCAACCCAAGGACAGACTGAATACAAAACTTTTAATATTTATACAGGAATTATAATAATAAAAACATATAATTCACTTCTTATGTCTTTTCAACATGAATTATTATTTCAAACAATCATTTTGTAATTCTTAAAGGTTTAGTTTGACCAACAATTAAAATTCTGTTATTAGTTACTCAACCACATGTTGTTACAATCCTCTGAGACCATTCATTCATGTTCAGAACACAAATTAAGATATTTTAGATGAATCTGAGACTCTCTCATCCTCCATAAGCAGCAGCAGTCCTGAGACTCTTGTCCAAAAAAGAAAAAATAACATACAATTATTTGACTTTGGTCACACATATATTTTCTCTCTGCGCAGGTCAGGGCGCACAGTTAATACAGTCAATACAATGCAATGCACACTCCTAAATCAACTTTTGATTAAACAACTTATTCAATTGATTAGTTCTCTTAAAGTATTAACCCAAAAATTTTAATTAAATTTGCTGTTCATTTATTAACCATCAGACATTCCGAGTCCAAGATGTAGGTGACTTTATCTTAAGAAGAAAATTAAATAAGATGTTTAGTTGAAACTGTGGTTCTTGGTGATTAAAACAGTTCAAGTCAGCTTTGACTAGTATTTTAAGAGAATATATATATATATATATATATATATATATATAGATAGATAGATAGATAGATAGATAGATAGGCAAGATAAAATGAAAAACAAGTCTTATGACGATCAACAACTGTGAAAATGAACTGAACACTATTTACAACTTTGCTTCCTTTATGAATTCATATTACTACTACATTTTCATATTAGTTCATGTTTATAAAAAGTAAATATAATTCTGTTTATGTGTATGTATATTTGTGTCCTGCATGTTCTAAATCAATTACTAATAATACGAGTGTCTGTTTGTTTTGTTGCTTCCAGTTCCATGATGAAGGGAGCCACCAGTCACAAGGCCATTGATCTCTCTGGCAACCCCATTTTACGGCTGTATTATACATCCAGGGTAAAATAATCAATTACGCATTCACTCACGAGTGTCGTTAGTATTAGTGCGTTTCTGTTTTAAAAACTTTTTTTGGAATGAAAACGCTCCTCATCCACACTGCCATTTTAATTACGTTTAGGAAAACAATCTCCTTCCACACTATACAACCTGAAGCGCATTATAGGTGATCATTAAAGCTCACTAGACATGCACATATTTTTACGGCATCTGTACATATTGTTTTAAAGATAACGTGTGAAGGGCTTGAAGAATCAGGGAGCGTTATGGTCCAGGAGATTAATCAGATAGCGATTGGGGATAGCCACACCTATATTTTCAAAAGTTTGTGTTTCAGACTCTCTGGATAGTTTTCACTACACTGCTTTTTGGGGTCATTGATAAACGAAAACACATTAGTGTAAATGGCACCACAGTCAAGAACTCACATTAAAGGCTTTTTTCACTTGACTAGTGGGGTTCTGCTTGTTAACTAGTTGTAGTCAAGCATGTACATCTTTAAAAAAATGTACTGGCTGTCATGACATGTGCTGTGTTGTTTTGTCTTTGTTTTTACAGCCGGTGCTGTTTTTCATGTGTATGGGCAATGAGCTGTTCTTCTGCCTGCTGTATATAATGTACTACATCGAGGAACCCCAGAGTGAGTATCAGCATCATATCATATTCTACTTAATATTTAATTTCCCCCGACCAGTTTTATTAGTTGAAGTGTCGTTGATTTATTTATTTATTTTTATTCATCGTATGTGTCATCGTATGCTTGATTCTGATAAACATGTACAAATATTTTCAGATAAATGCACAGCTAAAGTAGTTCCAGGCAGGTCTTGACTGCATACATTTCCATATCACTACATCTAATTATTTCAGTCATTTCACATCCTAGAACAGTCCAAACTTAAAAGCAGGGTCAAAAATGTTCACCACTAGAGGGTGCTTATTCACAACAAACAAAAGTATAGTTGTATGACGAATCAGGGGAGTTGTGGTTTTCATTACATTGATGAGTGCAAAACTGCACAAAATCAGAACAGCTTTTATTATGACACAGTCCACTGTTCCCATTTTTTCCGCTCTTGATCATGTGGAGAAGCAGCAGTGCTGTTTTATCACACTAAATACATTTTTTTAAGATTCTGGTATAATGTGCATCCTGATAAAACTCAAAACATATTAAAGTGTGTGTTTCCCTGTTATAAAACCAAAATCGAGGGTGTATGACATCATTAGCATGTTCATTTCACTAGTTAAAATTACAAATTTCTCTGGATTTAAAAATTCTTTGAAACATTTCATATAATGTAAGCACATAATATAATGTGAGCAACATATGTCACGGTGTTATCTAGTGTTTTTTTTTTTATAGTTTAATAAAACCTTAAATCTTAAATATTGTTCCTTTTAAATGAAAATAAAACAATAGGTTTGAATTTGAGCTGCATGTTATTGGAAAATTTTGACATTGCAATTTTTATTTATTTTTTATTTTATTTTTTATTTTTTTTATTTATTTTTTTTCTCTGCGATTATATATAATATATTGAAATATAATTTCACCAGATGACTTTGCAAAGACTTTAGAATCATTTATTATATACAGTTGAAGTCAGAATTAGCAGCCAACCCTGTTTATTTTACCCCCAGTTTCTGTTTAACGGAGAGAGATTTTTTCAACTAATTTCTAAACATAATGGTTTTAATAACTAATTTCTAATAACTGATTTATTTTATCTTTGCCATGATGACAGTAAATAATATTTTACTAGATATTTTTCAAGACACTTATAAACAGCTTAAAGTGACATAAAAAAAATATAGCTTAAAGGGGCTAATAATTTTGACCTTAAAATAGTATTTAAAAAATTTTAAACTCCTTTTGTTCTAGCTGAAATCAAGCAAATAAGACTTTCTGCAGAAGAAAAAATATCATCAGACATACTGTAAAAATTTCCTTGCTCTGTTAAACATCATTTGGGAAATATTTAAAAAAGAAGGGGGGCTAATAATTCTGACTTCAACTGCACATAATGCAAGTTATTATATACATATATTAAACAAAATACAGTCATAAACACAATGAAGCAAATATTAAAGTAAAATAAACAGTGATTTACAGTTTTCTGAGGAAAGTCTAACAGTATTCGGTTACACAAACTGAATAATCAAATGTAAATTAACAATGCGTAGTCTTCATCATATAAATCGTTCAATAAAATCAATCTTTATTAAACTTTTTTTTTTTTATGCACATACACATGATTCACTTTCACCCTATTATGCTTAAATTCTGCAGAGTCTCCACAAATCTCATGTGTTTTGACCTATGGTTCCTGGTCATCTATAATCCCAACTCAACATTGCATATCTTGCTATGTGAATATTGCAATTGACACACACACGCACACACACACATTGCGATATCGATGCTCAAACGATATATTGTCCAGCCCTAGTTTGAATGAGACGCATAAGAAACTAGTCCCACACACTGCTACAGCTAGAGGACTTAAAACTAAAGAAAAATCTTGAAAAGCACCATCTGAACAACATTTTTAGCTCTGATAACCATTGCCGAATGATCCTATTGTCCACCACCGTGCTTGTGTGCTATCATCTTATAATTCAACAGCCTGTTCCAGCTTATTTCTTACGTATACACTACCACAATATTATGAAAACCCAGATGACTTCAACTTGAATATCGGCTGCTCCTAAATAACCCCTTACCCTCTCTGTTTTTGCTCAGTGTGGCTGCAGTGGCTGCTGGGAGTTTGCGGCGTGGTGTGTCTGCTGAAGTCTGCCATAAGTTTCCTTCACCTCATCACCGCTTCCCGCAATATGGCTGCTATCGATGTGGCCGACCGAGAGAAAGAGCGGAGCAAAGCACAATAAGACATGAGCACATAGAGAAACCAAGAAAAAAATGGAGAGATACACAGGGAGAACATGGGCCAGTGTAGATGAGGGAAATCAGTCACGGGACCTAGCAAAGCCTCATTGAGCTTCTGTATATTTATTTGAATATCGATTATCAGTGACATAAAACCAGGGCAAAGATTTATCCATATTCCTATTCTAGTTGTGCTGTTGATGGAGCTAGTTGCACTATGAGTGTACTATGTTTATGTCATCTTTAGAGGTGTTTTTCATATAAATTTTTATTTTTTGGGGATGTTTTATTTGTTAATGAAAATATCATGCCGTTATATTGGGGTTAGAATAGCACTGCTATATTTCTACACGCATACATGACAGGCAGACACATACATTCCACACTTCAACTGAAGCCACGTGAGTATTACTGTATTTGCTGGTTGTTTTTATCATTTTATTATTATTATTGAATTGAACATACTGTATTTGAACCTGTCTATCACTGTTTTTGTCCCGAATATTATTTATCAGTTAGAAGAGCGCAAAGCCATTAGAATTCTAGTGGCTTTGGCATTATTTTCGTCCATAGCCTTCTGAATGTATTATTAGACTGTAGTAGAGGGGTAGACATTCTGAAGTTTTAGAGCTGTGATTATACATGATCAGAAATACATGAGCGTTATATGATTGTGGGAGAAAAAAAAGTCGTTTTGTACTGTAATAATAAGTGGTTTGACAATAAAGATATCCTGACAGTGAGATGAAGCTGTATTTCTTTAGCCATTGATTTACAGCAGTTCTCCAGCTGGTATTTCTCATATTAAAAAAAAGGTTAGGGGAAGCAGTTCCTAATATTTCAAGAACATCTTCAAGAATAATCCTGTGTGATATTGTTGGGATGTTTGAAATGTGGTAGAGAAGTAAATGTTAAAGTTTTCTAAATCATCATCTAAATAAATTAACAAAGTTCATCTGAACATTCTAAGTGGCTCACAAACTATATCCTCCTGACAAGAAGTTATTGCTTTATTCATCAAATTGCATCAGAGCAATACACTACCTAACAAAAGACTTGTTGCCTATCCAAGTTTTAGGAACAACACATAATAACTTGACTTCTAGTTAATCATTTGGTCTCAGAATTGGCTTATGTGAAAGACCAAGGCCTCTAGATTACGCTTATTTTACCAAAACAAAACATGATCATGTCTTGGTTTTTAATTATTTAACAGTAAGGTCTGACTTTGCAGTATAGTATGGTATGTACAGTATAGAATATAAAGTCATAATGCAGTGGAAAAATGATTAATATTGTGTATGACTCCCATGAGCTTGGAGGACTGCATCCATACGTCTCTGCAATGACTCGAATAACTTAAATTAATAAAGTCATCTGGAATGACAAAGAAAGCGCTTTTGTAGGACTTACAGAGTTTATCAAGATTCTTTGGATTCATCTTCAATGTCTCCTCCAACTTACCTCAGACATGCTCAATAATGTTCATCTCTGGTGACTAGGCTGGCCAATCCTGGAGCATCTTGACCTTCTTTGCTTTCAGGAACTTTGATGTGGAGGCTGAAGTATGAGAAGGAGTGCTATCCCCCTGTGGTTTGTAATGTAACGGGCAGCACAAATGTCTTGATAGCTCAGGCTGTGGATAAACCAAGGGCAATATTTTTATTCCTCCCATACCCGCAAACCATGATGTAGAACGGTTAAAAGAACGTGCAAAACATCCATTATAAACATCAAAGTTCTGCTCAGGGAACGTTCTGAGAGACATATTATTAACTAGTGTGAAATCTTTGCTCTGGGAAAATTCTGAGGGCCAATATTATTATTCTTCCAATAAAAACCAATCAGATCCAAAAGTTACAAGAACATTGACTTAATTTTCCATGACTAATTCAGTAATGTTTGCAGACGAGTATTGATTTGACGTGATGGAGAGCGGTTAAAGGAATGTCCAAAACAAACGTCCTATTCCATTATAAACAGCAAAGCTCTGTTCAGGGAATGTTCGGAGCAGGGAGGGACTAGTGATTTGGGGACCCTCAGCAATTCCAGGTATGGGGCTCATTGAAACTCAAAACATTCATTTTCTTGGTAAAAAGAAGTAGGCTAATCACGCTAAAATCTAAATGCTTATAGACAGATTTTATAACATAATTTTAAAAAAAATTATAAGCTAACTTGTATGGTTATTTTAGTCTTCTTACATATTAATTACCAGTGTACTAAAAACATTAAATATCTGCTCTGGGAAATTTCTGAGGGACCAAAAAGTATATCCTGACTCAAAGAAACAACTTTATTCGTCGAATTAAAACAGGCCAATATTATTATTCTTCCCAGAGCCACAAAAACCCAAAAAATCAGATCCAAAAGTTATAAGAACATTGACTTAATTTTCCATGACTATGTTTGCAGACAAAACGTAATTTTTATGTTGATATAATGTAGATCGGTTTAAAAAACGTCCCAAACGTCCATTATAAACAGCAAAACTGAACGTTCAGAGAAACCTATTAATTACTACTGTACTGGGAAGAAAAATATATATTTAGATATTTTGGGAATGAGATTGATATTTACTGATATGTGTGTTTAATCCCATTGGGCGAGAACAATTATTATCGGCAGTGATCTGGAGCCGCTTATTATTTACCGCAGCTGCGTCTGCGTGCGTCTTTACCTTTAAGGACCTGCGACATTTTTTCCCCCATACGAACATCCAGTTGTCTACGCCCGACAATCTTCGCGTTGTGGACCGGGGTTTTTGGAGAGGGACGAGCGGATGGTTTCTTTTGACTGATCTCGATGTTTATGCTGTAATTTGCGTCGGCCGAACCCGAGCGCCGGAGGGGAGACACCGCGCTCGAGAACATCGCGTGGAGGAGGGGACGAAGACACAAGAGGGGGTGTTCACTCAAAATATACTATCCCTTTAAAACAAGGGGGACACGGCGGTGGGGGAGAGATAGCGGGGCAGAGAAGACGGGATAAAAAAAGAAAAGGAAGAAAGAGCGAGGGTGGGAGGGTGAGAGTATTGCTGGGAAAAAAAGGAAAAAATGTCATCCTCTCGATTGAAATGCCGAGGCGGAGCCATGGACGACGACCGGTGAGGCGCTCTCCAGACACGCGTGAGATTTAACTCAACGCCGAGGCTCGCGCGGAAGCCGCCGGGGCCTGGATGGAGATTCTTATAATGAATTTGATGGCATTTTTACTCACACCATGCGACCGCTTGCAGCAAATGAAACATTAAACTGCCATCTTAATGATGTATATATTTATTCCGCATGAAGTATTATGCACAGCGGTCTAATTAACAAGAAAACGTCAAATGCAGAATTAATTTCTTTTTTATGGTATTTTTCAGCACGATGGGCCACTGTTATGTCACAATGCGGCTTTAATAACAAAGACTGTGACTGACAGCTGTCATGTCTTTTAAATACTTTGAAGTAAGGCTAATATTTATTATTTTATCAGCGTCAGTGTAATATTTCTTTCACTTTTAAAATATTTAAAACTCTTTTTATAATTCATAGTGTTACAAGCTCAATACACTGTATATCTGTATGATAAAATAGTGGAAACAATCAATTAGCTTTGTAAACGGGATCTGTACTCTTCTACACGTCATGATGGATGCAGCTTGGAGCAATTTTCTCTTTCAGGTAAGAAAATATTTGCAATACATATAATATATTGAATTTGTTCAATTCAGATGCATGTCATGACATTTAAAATCTGCATTATAACCCCCGTGTTCTTTCATTCATAAGTTTAGCCAGAAGAATGTTTAAAATCTGTGAATTTGCCCCCTCCCACAGCAGACTCCACCCTCGCAGTCGCAAAATGACGGGACCCTCCAATCAGATCTTCTCCCGGACCTCACGGACGCCGCTCAGGACCCGCCCCCCGATCACATAGCCCCGCCCCCGTCCACGGTGGACACCGCCGCGCTGAGCGAGGAGCCCGTGCCGGGTGAGGGAGGGCCAAAACAGGAGGAGGGTGGGCAGGGAGTGGAGAACAGGAGGTTAGGCTGGTTGCAGTTGTGGTGCCTCGAGAGTCATGTAAATTAGTGAGAAGGTTAAACAGGCCATTGATTTGCATACATTTGGGAAGCAGGCATAGGTGCTTCTGCTAGTTGTTGCCCTGAAATCATGTAAGAATGATAGTGTTTATGAGATGACACAGGGATCAGACCCAAGTTTCTGTGTTTTCCGTTTTAATTGTTGTTATCATTTTAAAAAGGGGCTTAGCTATAAGTCAACTACACTTCCCACAATGCAAAAGAGAGATTCACCAATTTGATTAGAAACTGGGGTAATGAATGTCTTTAATAACAAAAAATGAGTAAATGAATGAATAAATTTAAAATGAAAGTGAAATAAAATATAAATAGAAGATGCATTATTAATAATATTTATAAAATAAAAACTTGGCGGTATGTGTGTGTATATATATATATATATATATATATATATATATATATATATATATATATATATATATATATATATATATATTAGTAATGCTCCAATCGATCGTCCGGAAATCGGTATCGGCCGATAATCACTTTTTATGACTCGATAATTACTCTCCTATATGGCCAAACGCATAAACCAATTGCAAGTGTTTGTTTGTATTCACTCCAAACTTTTTCATTGAGGCATGTTGAATTATTCTTCCATTATTTGAGATGTTTCCAAAATGCGTTGTTAGTCATTTTTCTTACCAAATTTTTTATCTGTTTTAGTGATAATAATATTTCTTACGTTTTATATAGCGATTTTCTGGACACTCAAAGCGCTTTACAAATTTTTGGGGGGAATCTCTTCATTTACCATCAGTGTGCAGCATCCACCTGGATGACGCGACGGCAGTCATTTTGCGCCAGACTGCACACCACACACCAGCTGATTGGTGGAGAGAAGACAGAGTGATGAAGCCAATTATCATATGTGGATGGTTAGAAGCCCTGATGGACAGAGGCCAGTGGGCAAATTTGGCTAGTATGCCGGGGTTAAACATTAATCTTTTCAAACAACATCCTGCGATTTTTTTTTTTTTTTTTTTTTTTTTTTTTTTTTTTTTTTTTTTTTTTTTTTTTTTTTTTTTTTTTTTTTTTTTTTTTTTTTACTGGGGCGTTAGGACCCACACAGACCGCTAGCTACCGGCATCATTTTATCTATTATTTTCTGTAAATCTGCTTCTGGCCATAACTTGTTTAAGGGATTATATGCAATATCCTTCATTTATTCTTTTGGGAAAGAAGAGATCTTCTCTTAACTATCATACATAGAGGGAACATGTGCTTTATGCATGTTTAAAGTTAGGTACTCAGTATCGGCCGATCACTATGACAAGGAATTGGTATTGGCTCCAAAAATCCTGATTGGAGCATCCCATGTATGTATGTGTATATATGTATGTGTATATATGTATGTGTATATATATATATATATATATATATATATATATATATATATATATATATATATAATCATGTGTGTGTATTTTACTTGTATTTATGTATCTCTGTTTCCATTGTAAATGCCTCATGCATGGAACAAAAGGTTCATAAAATATCTGTTTTTCTCCAATTGTTCAAAACATTATGTTAGCATTTGAATGCCTTGTCAAACTGCTGATGGATCAACTGATAGATGCAGCTTTCAAAGGTCCATGAGTCGTGATTCGAACTCAGGACATAAAGACCATTTCAATGTAGCGATGTCATTGGCCCATGAACATTTCCTGCTTGTCAAACTGTTGCACGATTGTAACAAGAGGCAATCATAACTTAACATTATAACAGTGATCATGACATTATTTATCAATATTTAGATCTTAAGTGATTCTCAGAAGCTAGGGAAATTAAATATATATAACAAGGAATATATTAGGACCATTGTTATTGTTTACACTCCTCTGAATAGTCTATATGTCATGATGGGTTATCGGTGCTGGCATGAAACGGAATATTGAGTAGGGGTTGGGACTTTCTTTTTTCATCATTCTCTCATAGCAAAACAATGGTAGGAGGGATGTAGTTAAGAATATTGTGGCTGAAGTTGTCAAATTGACATGATCAGAGAAGGAACGCCACTCCAAAGGCATAAGCAAATGGTGAGACTTTGATTAAATATTACCAAAACAATTAATTAACTTGCAAGGATTAATTGTTCACCTAAAGAATAACAATGTTTTTGTGCTTCATCCCGCTCCATTTCGACCATGATAAAATGTATTTTCTTTAAAGAATTGCTTTGTGTGATTTTTGTTGTTGTTGTAATACGTAAATCAAATCAAACAATGTGCAAAAAAAAAAAAAAAATGCAAATTTTTAATCGAGACGTACATTTTTAAGTGTACAATCCTAAACCCTTCTTTAATGTCTATAATTTCATACTTGGTGTGCCATTCGCACTGATTAGCTTAAAGGAGCATTTTGAATGAGAAGCCTTGTAGACTACATGTGTCTATGAATACTTGAAGTCTCCTTTAACCAGGTCTCTCTCTTCTCTTTCCCAGTAAAACCAGTCAGTCGACCTGCCCGACCTGCACACATCTGCTCCATTTGTAACAAGCAGTTTAAGAATAGCTACAACCTGCGGCGTCATCAGTCTGTCCACACCGGAGTAAAGATGAAGGACAGAGCCGCTAAAGAGAAAATTGATGCAGGGAAGGCTGGAGCACGAGTGGAGAGGCAGACCATTCCTCTCTCTCTCCTCCAGCTGTCCATACCAGCCTCCATACCCTCAGCAGTCGATGCCATGGGCCATCCGTCCCCAATCACCAATCAGCAGGTGGAAACAGTCGCGTTGTCTATCGCCCCAGCAACAGTTTCCATGACCATGAACCAGCCCCTCCCTACTGCAGTTGTGGTGACAGGGACAATGGTGCAGGTTAGATTGTGTTTTTTGTCTTTTGCTAATGATTTGCATAATACCTTTGCTGCACATGTATTGTTCTTGATTGTTTGGCTGTTCCTTACATGTGTCTTGTCTAGGGCCAGACGGGATCTGCGGACATTTTTTGCTATTTCTGCGCAGAATTGTGTTAAAAATCTGCGGATTTATGCGGAATTATTTTAGCAGTATCATAACTAAAAACTTAATGTATGAAATAAAAAGTAATACCTTTTTAACTTTTATTTAATGTTTACAATGCAAATACAATTAGATCCACTTTATTTGGTAAACAAAGCAAGTCTCTCATATAATAGATCTACTAAAAGTCAGAAAATATTACTTTACAAACCTTATTGTAAATAAATCATATGAATATTTTCATATTAGTCAATAATATTACTGTAATCCATTTAGAAACTGAATAAATATAAATTTACACAAGTAAATAAACAATCAATAATGGGCTAAAAATCTGCGGAATTCTGCGTGTCTCACATTGACTTTCTTTATCACAGGTCTAACTAACAACTAGGGCCAGACGGAATCTGCAGACGTTTTTTGCTATTTTTTTCTGAGAATTTTGGTAAAAATTTGCGGATTTCTGCGGAATTATTTTGGGAGTATCATAACTAAAACCTTAATATGTGAAATAAAAAATTATATCTTTTAACTTTTATTTAATGTTTAAAATGCAAATCCAATTAGATTCACTTTATTTGTTAAACAAAGCAAGTCTTTTATATAATATATCTACTAAAAGACAGGAAATATTACTGTACAAGCTTTATTGTAAATAAATCAGATAAACATTTTCATATTAGTCAATAATTTTACTGTAATTTAAAAACAATAAATATAGATTTACACACATTTACTCAAGTAAATAAACAGAATGATGGGCTGGAAATCTGCGGAATTCTGCACGCGCAGATTCTGTGTGGGCCTACTAATAACCAAATTACACTGTGATAACCATGATAAAACATGCTAGTAATATTAGCAGTGTCTTTCATATTAGCAGTGTCACCATGCTTAAAACATGCGTATGCTAGCAAAAAGTTTAAAATGCTAGATACATGAAGCATGCTTAACATGTTTGTGATATGATCCTCAAAGATACTAGCAACATGGTATTTTATGCTAGCATAATGTAGGGTTGCATGGTTTACCGGTATTATGGTAGTATCGCGATACTATGGCTCCAAAATACTAGTGGTGCCACTGTAGTTTGTTAACGGTAGTATCGGCATTAACGATCTATCTACAATACACAATGTTGCATGTGGAAAGTCAGTAAAATGCTCATGTTTGTGCAACAATAGACCATTTTATTTGAATAGTCTGTGGAGCCCTTTAAGGTTGCAAAACTGTAGAATTCACACCATTCACACCGCTTATTGCACGTTTTCTGAAGTTTAAGTTCGAATGCACATCTGAATCAATTCATTTCTGTTTCTGTCAATATGATTCAGTAGCTACAACAACCGCAACAATCTCTTTAAAAGAACGACTCACAAAATGAGATTTTAAATACCTGATAAGACTAAAAAAACTATTGATGAAAAACCCAAAAGAACAACAGGAAACATTGAAACAGTTTTTGACCACTTCATATAGGCTGAAATAGTTGGAAAATACTCTTTTTGTGATGAATTTCATTGGTATAATTTGTATCTTTATTTTAATGTGTTTTTTGACGGTCAGTTATCTACAAAATAGTTTAAATGAAGTGATGTGCAAATACTTTTTTCAATAATATGGGAATTATGAATTCAATTCAAGTAAGCCTATTATGACATATAAAATATAGTATTTCTGACAATTTTCTTTATTTCATAGATTTAAGTTACGAGTTACAGTATCGCAATACTACTTGGTATCATAATACTTCAGCTGGTATAGTATCGTAACGTGAATTAATGGTTTTGCGAGAACCCTAGCATAATGTTAGAACATGCAATGTAATAAAACATGTTAGCCATGTGCTAAAGCCTGTTTGAAACATGTTAGCAACATGCTTATTCAAATTAGCAGTGTTAAACATGCTAGAGACATGAGTATTGCTATGATCACCAGCGATCTAGCGGCTGCAGATTGCTGGGAAACACGCAGTTCGCTGGTGATCATAACAAGTATGTTTGCAAAATGTTAAAATTCTAGACATGCTAACAGCATGCTAATTTATTTTATTTAAATGTTAATTCCTTAGGTATTAAAGAAATTATAACCATGGGTTAAAACATGTTAAAACATGTTACTAACACGTTAGTAGAGTGATACTTATGTTAGAAAAAGTTAAGCAAGCAACATACTAATCAATGCTAGCATACAATTAAACATGGTTAAAATATTATCTATGTGCTAATAAACATGCTAATGACATGTAAATTAAATTAATGTTAGTAAAAGTTTAAATCATTATTCTTTTTTCGTACCTAATTTTAACTTAAAGCTTGCAGTTTAAACTATAGCTTAAACTATAAACTATGGCTCTACTGGGGCACGGCCCCTCAGAAAAATAAATAAATAGAAAAAATATGTGTGTGTATATATATGTATGTATGTGTGTGTATATATATATATATATATATATATATATATATATATATATATATATATATATATATATATATATATATATATATATATATATATATATATATATATATATATACATATACAAAAGAAAATTATTATAAATAAATAAAAGTATTATTGTTATTATTCAATTATTATTCTAAATAAGTAACATAAATTAATCCTAAATGTAACTGGAAAACAATCTAAAGACACAATTAGAGTGATCATAAGATCATTTAAGAAATCGTTTGCATGAATATTAATTTCATTTGAATGAAATTCTATAGAAAACAAAACAAAGATGTTTTATAGAATTATCTGTTGTCTTAGACTTCATTAAGTCTTACCTCCCTGACTCATCATCCCTCCTTTCCGCTTCATGCAAAACAAAATCTATCAGGAGCTGTGCTTAGTCTAAATAAGATCACCATCATATTATTTAAACTTTAGTTCTGTCGATTTCCAAAACGGACACCTCCACATAAAAGGCTGTTACGCCGGTTTCATGTCGCATGAGCGTTGCGTATTTTTTTCATCATGCATGTTCACAAGGAGCAGTGTGTGAGACACATGGGAATGTTTTTTTTTCTGCGCACTTGCGTCAGTTTGCTTTTCAATTAAACTACATTGCTTTCACCACAGCGTTGGTTCGGTGTCACATAGAGAATAATGTCTTCTGGGATTACCACACTTATAAATACACTTGCATATAAAGTAAATCGTATCTCAAAGCATTTACTGGGGCACTGGCAATTTTTACTGGGGCACGTGCCCCAGTAAATGGGGTCTAGCTATGCCCCTGGGTTTAACTGAGCAAATTTTACTGCCTACTTTTTTTTTTTTTTACATAAAATTATTTAAAAGTAAAAAAATATATAATGAAATAAATATAATTACAAATACATCCCATTTCTATTTATTTCTAAACTTTCAGCCTAGATTTTATAATGATATTAAATATAACAGATTGGGTGTAAGAGTTGAAATGTAAAAATATTATTATGTTGTAATGTTTCCATTTTATCTTACTGAATTTGAATTCTTAACAATTCACTATTCATTTATACACTAAAATTGACCATTATTTCATCATAATTTCTTATCACGCCTGCTCTCCCATTCTAATGTAAAACAGTCAGTTTCAAACATTCAGTTTTCAATCCCCAAGACATTGCAGAAATCAGGCTATGGCGTCAGCAGTTGTATAACATGGTCTCATACCTGCTTGCACCTCATTTGTCGAACACTTGCAGTCAGTCGGTTAGTAGGTCAGCAAACATTGTACTTGTTGCACCCAGAAGACACAGAAAGATCTGCTGCATTAGTGGCTCTTCAGCACAAAAAACTGCTCAGGCTCATAAAATCTGATCTCCTCTTGTTTTTCAGGCTGCACCAAATAGCAACATCAATGATAACCTGAACAACCCCACCCCGATTCAAATATCTATACCAATCACAAACCCGTTACCCATCAATCCAACTCCCAATCCTAATCCCAACCCAAATCCCAATCCGGTCAGGAAGAACCATGCTTGCGAGGCATGTGGGAAGGCCTTCAGGGATGTGTACCATCTGAACCGTCATCGCTTGTCCCATTCAGATGAGAAGCCGTACTCCTGTCCAATCTGCCAACAGCGGTTCAAGAGAAAGGATCGCATGAGTTATCATGTTCGCTCTCACCAGGGAGGAGTGGAGAAACCGTATGTGTGTCCGCATTGCGCCAAGGGCTTCTCAAGGTAAGCGAAACACAATTGCAGACTTGTAAACACCAGAAAACTAATTGCATAAACTAGAAATAGGGGATATACAGATTAAAAAACTCTTCATGATTAGAATTATCATGATAAGAATGATAAAGCCTACAATCTGGATTCCTTGACAGTTGGAAATGCGCTTGCAGCTGAGCTTTTTTGCAACAGTGCTGGTGTTTTCAGCTTCATAAAAACACTTCAGTGGACACTCGCCTTAATTGCACTACAGTATTGAGTGTGCAATACAAATGTGCATGTGTTTTGAGCCCATTTATGTTCATAGAGATTTACAGACATACTTTGACTCCGATTTGACTTCATAACATTAGTTGGATATGTGAAATATTTTTTGGTGACCAAACATAGTTTCATTATCCAGAATAAGTAAGAAATCAATCTATTTTGTAGTATTCTCACTCATTTACTTTCCATTAACTTATTCCCTGCTTAATCAAGGGTCACCACAATCAGATGAACTGCCAGTTACCCTCCAGTATGTTTTTACTGCCCCAACCCAACACTGAGAGTAAAGCCTCTGTGCTGGAAAACACCCACACTTTCATTCATATACTATGGCCAATTCCTTTTTTATTTTTTCAATCCAATTACCTATATCTTTGAACTATGGGGGAAACCTGAGCAAGGCCAGGCAAACTCCACACAGAATGGACTCCTGGTCCAGCTGGGACTTGAACCAGAGACCTTGTTTTGAGGTGCTAACCACTATGCAGTCCATTTATAGTATCCTATAAAGCGTTATGTTGTGTTATGTTGATTATCATTGCTTTTATAATTTAAATATACTTTATTCTTATATAAAAACTCTAAGGGTGGCTTTAAGAACACCACAATCTTGTATATTGTCTACAGGTTTGATCAGTTTAAGCATTTCTATTTTATCGTTACTATCGTTACGTGGCTGTTTTTCATCTCTTCGTCCATACATATGAATAATATTGTTAATAATTGTAGGAGCCATTTGGCAACTGTCAATTGCTCCACTAGGTGGTGCTCTTTAAACAGGCTTTATAAGTGGGAACGAATATTCAGGTAACAGGTGTTGCTAGACGGAAGGGAGCACATACAGTTTTGACCACACACACATACACACACATTCATTCATACACACACAAAAACGAACGCATACACATTCATTCACGCTTTAGCGTGACAGTTTGTTTTTTTGGTCTGTATGTCACGATATGAGGCAGTGTTTGATGTACAAACGGAAACTTACTTGGAGGGAAATTTGTGAACTATTGGAGTTTGCAACTGCAATAAACCTAAATACTCATGGAAACAAGTAAGACTGTTCATTGTGTATACACTTCATCAAACAAAGGACAGTGTGCGTCATCTGGGTGCCTGTCTAACAACATCTCAGGGACTTCAAGCAATAGGCTTAGCCTCTACAATAATGTTATTGCAATGAATTCTTGAAAATATGGAGATATTAGTCCACGTCACCCCTTCCCAGCATAAAAACTCTTCCACGAGTGAAGATTACGAGGGCATGCATTTTTCATGATTTCTATAAACACATGCTCACTGGGGCCAGTATCAGGCCAATTCACAGCAGGTTTCACAACAGCGAGCATTATACTGTAGTTCTGGCAGGGCTTGAATGTTGTCATTTAACCGAAAGCTACAGAGTGATGCTCCAGTTACTAATTTGAGACTGAAAATGGGTTAGTGTGATGAGGAATAAGTGACCTTCTGCCTGTATTTATCTATCCATCTATCTTATATATTTAAACACAGATGTACATCCATATGCTGAGGTGTACAATAGCAGCTTTCTTTGACTATTGGGCAGAATGGTTTTCTTAGCTGAACCGTTCTGTGCTGATCCCGGCCAGTCAGTATGGATGCGGTTTCATTTTCCGCTGTGGTGCTGATAATGGAGCTTTTTGGAATGTAATACAAATGCGCAAGTCAATGCAAGTGTTATGTAAACAGCAATATGGATGATGATATTTCTGTTTTTGTGACTCCTTATCTGATATTTACTGAATGAGAAAAAAATTGTGTGCTTCCGCTTAGCCAGTTACAGAGAAACTGGTATCCAGGCAATAGGATGGTGATGTCACATGCACATGCACTTTACCAGCACGGCTCAACACAGTTGTTTACCCATACCTAGAATTCAGGGCTGAGAACTATACCAGGCTCATGTGGAAATACAACCATACCTGACTGTTCTGATGATGCCAAGGTATCCATAATCCTGGACCAGGCCGTATCCTGACCAGATGAATTTGCAGTCATGGAGGAGTCTTTGCATTGATCACATGAGCCAGACTGACCACTTGCTGGTGATCTACTCACACCTGCAATTCTCCACGATGGATATCCGGTGTTCTCTAGCCCGGCGCCTACACTGCAGCTCTGTACAGGATGTTTGGTCAGAGGAGAAATGGTCATGCCCAACTGAGCCTGCTTTCTCTCAAGGTTTTTTGCTTCACTTTTGTCAATTGGTGAAGTTTTGTTCCTCGCCACTGGCTTGCTTGATTTTAGACGTGTGAAGCTGCACATCGATGGATTTGCTCTTCAGTGTTTGGACTTTCAGCAGTGAAATTTAAACCACACTAGACTGAACTAAACTGAACTTCAACTCTGAAAACTGAACTGACTTGTATTAAAGTGTATTTGAATTGTTCTTAGAACTGTTCTGAAATCATTTAGATTGTTATTAAGTCAACTTGATATTGATAAAATGTAAGAACCTGATCTAAAAGGTGATGCATACATTTGATAAGATTAGCTGAAAATGTCCTTTTTATAAATGCGAAATAATGTCCTTTAATCAATTTACACAGGTGTGTCCCTATAAAAAAAGAAGGCTGATTTATTGTTGAAAGGGCACAATATTGTTTCAGACAAAAATACATTGATATGCAAGCTGGTTTGAGTCAAGCATCTGCTGAAAATACAGAAGTAAATATTTAACGAAAACAAGCTTCTGCTGTTTTAAAAGGGCCGTGATTTTACAGACAGAGGCCATTCTGCTCTAGTTCAATAGAGATGAAGGGCTCCATCGGCACAATAGCCTACTGGTTAGCGCACTGACATATGGTGCAGTAGCACTTCAGGGTGTCCCGAGTTCAAATCCCAGCTCGAGGACCTTTCCCATCCCTACCACCTCTCTCTCTCCCACTTTGCTTCCTGTCTGAAATACTGTCCTATTCACTTAATAAAGCCAGAAAGGCCAAAAAATTTTAGATGAAGGGCTCCTTGTAGTTAATGTGGGTTTGTGTGCATTTGCTAATTGAGCGATCTTTCTGTCTCCACCAGACCTGACCATCTTAACAGTCACGTGCGACAGGTACACTCTACTGAAAGACCCTTCAAATGCCCGGTAAGCAAAATGTTCTGCCACCACCTTTTACCTTTTCTCCATGCAGCATCCCTTAGATTGTATAAAGAAAGGAAAAGCATTCAATAAAAAGCATTACTTAGTCACTTTATTAGTCTTATCCTAATAATCCTGGTATGAACAGAATCCTTGTTGTTGGGTTTTTTACTTTAAAATTCATAATTATTTTTGATTTCTTAAACAAAACATTTTTTTGCGTATGTATCCTTAACATGTGGATGAAGATATTATTATATTATTATTATATTTACATTCTGCATTCATTATTTTTAATATAAAACATTCTTGCTTTTGAGTTCATTTATTAAACTTCAGACCAATTTATTGTGGTATTGCCATGAATTAGGTCTGTGTTCTAGGTTTTTCAGCTTGTGTGTGTGTGTGTGGGCTGCAGCCGTATGTGTCTGTCAGTGTGTGAGTCTTGGATGAGTCATGTTGTGCAGATTGAGCTGGAGTACCACAGAGAACGCAATGCATAATGTGTTTTAATATAAAGTGTGTTGTTTGTTTGTGCAGACATGCGAGTCCGCATTTGCGACTAAAGACCGGTTACGGGCTCATATGATAAGACATGAGGACAAGGTGCCCTGCCACATCTGTGGCAAACTTCTCTCCCCAGCTTACATCACAGATCACATGAGGGTTCATAACCAATCACAGCATCACGTCTGCCACCTCTGCAACCGCAGTGAGTCTCGTTGATTAGATTACTTCACCTGTGCTTTAGAAAAGGACACAATTCCATTACTCTAATTACCTTTTGTTTTAATAAATGTATATTTTGTGAAAGTGAATCTTTAAATATGCTTTAATATACTGTTCAAAGGGAAAATTTTAAAAGGGGTTTCTTATGATAAATATCAGTATTATGAAATTATGATTACATTGATTTATTAATTCCAATTGGCTGATTAACCTTCTGTGGTGTGCAATTGATTTCAGATAAACGGACAGCTAAAGTAGTTCCAGTCATGTCTTGATGACAATTTAGTTCTTTATCACTTCGCTAAACGATTTCAGTTATTCCATGGTCTTTTTAAAATTTAGATTTTGATTGGCTGGAAGGTGTGCAAAAAATTGTTTAACGCACAGGAAGCTCCAGTGAATTTAGATTACAATTCAAAATAATTGCGCTGCCCTCAGACATTGGTAGTAACCATAGTAACCCAGTGTCCCTCAGACTTCACCAGAGAGCCAATAGAGATTAACCAAGAGGTAGCTAACACATGTTACTATGTCTATGACAGCTTGAAGTATTGTACACCAGCGTGCAGACACTATACACAATGATGTTATTAAATACAAGACTCCAGATCGTATTCTGTGGAACAGCAGTAATTTGAACAGCATCATTATTAGTACACTCAAAAAAGAAATCATTGTTGCTGCTTGTTTAACATGATCTGAAACAACACAATACTTGTCATTTGTTTAGACAGTTTTTTTGTTTTATGTTCGGTCCACTTATATTTGTAAAACGTTAAGTTAATTGTTTTGTGTTGGGACAACATGAAGGACTTGTGTTGGTGTAACTACCTGGTTAGTGTATATGTAGTTCCTAGCATGCTTTGCATGGGATTGAATTAAGAGGAGGGAATGTCGACAATAAAAGTCATCTTTGGTGTTTTAAGTTAGAATAAAGATTGTTAGAATTTGATCTTCACTTAGTTTGAAGATTTAGAAGAGTTTCTTAAAATAAAATAAGTGATTGCCTAAAATAAGTTCTCAATTAAAACCAGTTGACATAATGGAATTCAAAATGTGTAGAAATGTGTGTGCTAATTAAATTAAGTTAGACCAACAAGTGTAGCTGGGAACCATGCATGTGTGTACACAAATAGAAAACAATGTTTTGAAAATTAAAAGACATGCCGGGGCTTGTACGGTGTGCGGCCCTATAAAGCAGGGAGATCTAATATGTTGTAACTAATGATTAACCTGATTCAGTCATATATTGTGCTGCCAAGAACATTACTAATTTTGTCTTGTCTAAAACTTGACAAATGACCATGGAATAAGTGGGATAATCAATAGCTGGATGGTTCACTTTCGTCAATTGCTGTCGCCACTGGCTTGCATGGTTTGCAATCTGTAGAGCTGCGCATTGATTGATTTGCTCTTCAGTGTTTGGACTCAGTAGTGATAATTAAACCACACTGAACTGAGCTGAACTGAACTTAAACTCTGAAAACTGAACTAATCTGTTTCATTTTACCATGATCTTCTATGTGAAGCTGCTATGACACAATCTACATTGTAGAAGCGCTATACAAATAAAGGTGAATTGAATTGAATTTTTTGCCTCAGCATTGTGCTTTTTAAATTCTTTAATGCACGCCAGTCTATTAATTATCCCATACCTATTTTATAGCCATAACAGTCAAGAACTTTTTTTATAAAATAAAAACTAAACAAATTTGGATGAGATGTGTAAGAAACAAATGCTACACAATGCAGCAATTTGAGGACAAAAACCTGACAAATATCAACAACCACTCCTCCGTGCATTGTGGCCACATCACACTTTTCTAATTATTCAATAATTCTAATAATTCAATTTCAATGTTCTAAGTAAACATGGTTAGTGTGTCTATGCACGCACACTAAAATTTGTTGTTTTACTCCATAGAACTCAATATATATTTTTGCACAGGCCCATCTAAAGGGTTAATGCTGCCAACTGATGATCAACAGTAAAAATTTAAAATTTTACCTCTTCCCAACAGGAACAACCAACAACAATCAAGAATGCATGATTATATGCTGTCATGGCTTTACAATCAAAAAATTGTATTATAATGGAAGTCAATGGGGCAAAAACAATCAAAAACACAATGAAAGGGTAGTCAATTTGAGCAATAAACGAGGCTTAAAAATAATATTTTTAGAATGTTCCAGTTGTAAGGGTCCATCTATCAGTCAAGTGAAGGTTAAATGCGTGAAAGCCTTTTTAGCACATGTGAAAAGAAATATTTTTATTTGTTAACATTTATTTTAATTTGTTTCCAACTCTGAATTTAATCTGACTCCAATTTCCAATCATTTAAATTTAGATCCAATTCAGGCTCATTAGCTTATAGGTTGTGATTTGGTCTAATTTAGATCGATTAACCTAATAAATCCTTATTTTCAGTTAAAGGTTCATCATTTACTCAAAGTCACTTAGAGTCAGTATGCTGGCCAGTTACATCTGCTCACGGACACATCCTCCTCAGTTCTGGTTCTTAGATAGAGGATATAACTTTAAACTAATTCCCTTTAAGTAATATTAGGCCACCCCATGCTTGCTCATACATAAAGTTTGGTTTAGCCACTAGATTATATCATGTTAAGTCAGTGATTGTCAGAAATCAACATGTCTCTAATGCTGTGCCTATGCTCCATCCGTTGAGCCTGAATGTATGACTAATCCTGGTCGTAGGCTGCGGAAACATCAGCCTAAACAATCTACTAGATTTACAATGATTTCTAGAGATATTATAGTTAAACAAGAATTTTACATTTATTTGTCAGGCAAAGACTTTCCGTTCCAATTCACATAATAAAACAAAATAAGCCAATTCAGATTGTACAACGTCAATTACTCAAAGATCCATTTAAGAGTTAGAGATTATTACCTGACCATGTAGAAATACATTGCAGCATATGAGTCCTGATGCAGAGCTCAGAGACTCAACACTGCAATGGGGTATCCTGGCTACAGAATCCCACAGACACTTCTGCATGCTTCGCCTAAATACTCAAATCACCATAAATTCAAGACAATAAAAGCTTCACCAAGACCCTTGCCTGGTCATGAGTTGATGTGAAGACCATTTTCCCTGGAGTGGAGCATCTAGCAAAGCTTTTATCAAAGTCAAAACCCAAATCAACTGATATAAGGGAGATTGTAAAATATTACAGTGAAATTGAGACCACTTTACCAATCACACAGACACATTTAAAATGACGCCAAACAAGAATATAGAGCCACAAGGTACACCATATTACATATTATCTGTGTGGAATGTGAATGAGCTTCACTGGTGGAGAAGGTAAAGTCCAGGGCAGAGAGAAAGGCTCAAGCTGCATGATCGAGACAGTTGGACAACTGGTTTCCTAGCTGATCTTCTTCTCAGATTAGAAAGTTTATTGTTTTAGTGCCTGACCATTCTTGTGGTCTTGCCTCATGGAATTTCATAACAGTTATCAGGTTCTGATATTATGGAGAGACTTAGCCATCCTTACACCATTACAAAACATCTCTGTATAATATTTAATTTACAAAAACGTTATTTTTTTTATTATTGAAAAATGTATCTTCTTGTTTCCTCGCAGGCTTCACCACACTGACGTACCTGCGTGTTCATGCCCAGAAGCATCACGGGCAGGAATGGAAGGAGAGCGGCGTTGGCCGTGGCTCGGGCCCAGGCGGGGTGCTGCTCTGCCAGCTGTGTGGCATTCACTGTAAGACCCCCACGCAGCTGCAGGGCCACATGGCCACCCACGCCAATCAGACGGACCCCAACGCTCCCTGCCCCATCAGCAGCAGCAGCAGTGCAGTGGCGACGGTGGGCACAGCCGCTCCTGTTTCCAGTCCTCCAGTCACAGTGGGGCTGCTGGTGACGGACTGCTCCAGCATCGCTCCACAGAGCCACAGCTAGCCAACAGGAGAGAGGAGAGAGGCGGGTGGATGGATGAAGACGGGGTTCATACGTGGAGGATGGGGTTAGTTTGGACAGGTGAGTGAAGAACTTCATGATTTATTAGATACTTACTGGTATGAAATTAAATGTTAGAGTGCATTTTTTTATGTGCATTTCAAGTTTCATAAAAACTGGTCTATCCTGCCTGCCTTGCAGTTTGCAGAAGTTTTAATGTTTAATATCTGTGACTCAATTCTTTTAAATGAATGAATTGAACACTCTTATTTTTGGAGGTTTGTGAGGTTTTTATTTATTTATGTATTTTATTTCTATCTGGAATTTTATATGCACTACAGTTCAAATACCGCATAATTCATTTGTTTATTATTTGTGTTAATTATTATTTACACCAAGGCTGTAGTATTAATATTTTTAAACAAATAAGTAAATGAATAATAATATATATTATAATATATATTATAGTATTATCAATGCTTCCCACACATAGACTTTACTTGGGCGGGCCGCCCAGGTATATCAACAGCCGCAAAAGTATATTTGATTAAGTTTTTTTTCCCCCAATATTATCATCCTTTTACATCCTCTTTTTTTGTATCAATCTAAAATAATCAAACATTCACGTTCAATTAACTAGTGGAAACTCTTCTCGCACCCTACACATTTCGTACTGCTCATTGTGTGCACGAGAACTGTCATCAACACTTCAGACAGTTTCACGTGCTCTGCAGAGACCCACAGAGATGCACCTTTTTTGGAGCTTAAATGTTCGCCTGGTGTTTCTAAATCTCATAAAATGTCCGGGAGTCGACTTTTGCTTCCGCTTTCTGTTGTTAATTGTATGCGTTTTTGCAATACTCTTATTAAAGATTACTTTCTGCTTGGCTTCATAGCTGCAGTGCGCATAGCCACGAGCGAAAAAGTAAACAATAGATTCTTTAATCTAAACGATTCAAAAACTTTACTAAATACTCGGAGAGTGGGAACTCGGAGTGTGGGAAGCACTGATTATATATTATATATTTTCACATTAAAGCAATTGACTCTTTCTGTTCTGGTCATTTATTCCTGTGATTCAAAGCTGAATTTTCAGCATCATTACTGCAGTTTTCAGTGTCACAGGATCTTTCATAAATCATTCTAATTTGCTGATCTGGTGTCATAATATTTCTTCTTATGACTAACTATGAAAATAAAATCACAAAACAGTTTTGTTGTGAAAACCACGATGCATTGATTCTCAAGATTCATGAATAGAAGTTAAATGGCACAACATTTATTTGAAAAATGATTAGTTGTAACATTGTCCTTATTGAATAAGTGGTCATTTCTTTCAGGAAAAAAAATCTTCTGTACTCCTAAGACAGAAGAGAGTATAAAATGTCACACAATGCCTTTAAAAAGGTTTTAGAATGAAAGTTTATGTTAGTAACCCACGTTGTTGCAATGTGTGGCGCATATTAATAAAGATTACTGCTTATACTGTGCATTTAAATGAAAATTATCCAAATATGTGGGAAGCCTTAACAATAACATTCCATTAGTCATGTGTTATTTAATAGCAGTGTTAATTTTGTCAACAGAAACAAAGATGAAAAATGTGCATTGCATGTGGCTTGAGTCAAATAGAAAATTGACAGTGTAACCAAAATGAATGTCGGTTATCTTTTTGACTTCATTTTAGTCTTGTGTTTTTGAATTATTGCATGGTGATGTAGTCGCTGTTTTAGTTTCAGAAAAAAGAACATCTACAAACATTTTCCGCTCTTATTTTTGTTGACAAAATGAACACTGATTAATAGATAACAGTATGTGTATAAAGGTAGTATTGTCAAAATATCAACATTTCGATACATATCGCTACTGAACATTTTTAAACGATACGATCTTGCTTTTGGTTAGTATTGGTAACAGCTTTCTCTCTTCTCATAGCATAGCACCATGTATTTTTTTTTATTTGCTGTATCAAAAATGGTATAGAATGTTGATATTTGTCAAAGTTTCGTATCAATTGTAGAAATACCATTATTGTAAAAAATTATGTTCATCGCCTATGGCTTGAATCGGACAGAAACTTGACAGAGTGTAACAAAAATGAGTGTAGGTTAGATTTTATCTTTCTGACTTCATTTAAGTCTTGCCTTTTGGCGTCATTGCATGCTAATGTAGTCCTTGTTTTAGTCTCAGAAAAAAGGTCATCTATATACATTTTCTGCTCTTATTTGTTGATAAAATGAACTAAATGAACACTGATTAATAGATAAATGTATGTGTTTAAGGTAGTGTTGTCAAAATCGCGACATTCTAATACATATCGATACTGGAATATTTAAAATGATACGATCTTGCTTTTGATTAGTATTGTTACCAACTTTCTCTCTTCTCATCGTGAGTTGACACGTGCTGCAAGTGTTCAGCATAACACTGTATTTTTTTCTCGTGGTATCGAAAATGATATTGAATATCGATATTTTTCAAGGAATCATATCGAAGTTAGGATTTCCACAATAGTGAAAACACTACTGCACATCAGCTTTTAACAAAATAAACCTCTGATTTCTTTCTAATCCCAGGCTTCCTTGAAAACGGCAACACAAAGATGGCCATGGAAACCTAGTCGTTACCCAAACCCATCCCGTCCACCCTGCCGCCACTGTTCTGGAACTCTCCTCAAAATAAGTCTGACTTTTGAATGAACTCACGAAACATAAACCCTGCTTTACTTTCACTTTTATGCCCAGATTGTGTAAACAGTCCCAATTTTTTTTATCGAAGAAGATCTGATGGACAACTGGTTTGGGTATCAGTACATTTCCTTGCACAGTCCCATTGGAGAGATGACTGGTTTTAAATGTAGGCTGTTATTAAGCACTGTCCTAGTTCATTATTAAAAAAAAAAAGCAGTGTTGAGGAATATAGAACGCTGAGAGGAATTGATACATTAAACCTCCAATCTGTTTCCTTATATAATAACGTCTGTATCCACATGCTCTCCAAGTCCAGAAGAGATGGGTTTTATAAAAGAATTTACTCTGTTGTAAGAGATCATTCCATCATAAATGATCTTGAGGGCCGCCTGCGCACAACTTGAACATTCGAGGGGATCAAATATAGTGCCATTTCCTCTCATCAGGATCGCAAGAGGGGTTAAACTTGGACAAAATATTTATATTTGTAATGTATGTAGTATACGTGAATATTAAGCAAAAAATAAGCATCTATTCCATCTCTATACTTTTGGTATTTTTCTTATTGATCTTGACTAAAAGAAGTTTAAACAAATGTAGTGTTGATTATGTTGCATAAGATCTGTAACCTATGTTTCCAGTTGGGTTTGTGTTGATGCTTGTTTAACGCCAATATGTGTTGGTATCGCTGTGCTCTTATCCTTATTAATCTCTGTATAATGAACATGCACCTAATTATACTGGATTTAACTAATGGTGTTCTCACTTTCTTTTTTACACATATGCTTTTGATGCAGTTACTCTTGTGAAACTAAAAAAAGAGACACTTTTTTTGCATATTGAGCAGGGGGGTTCATTTTTTTATTCACTATAAACACCCAAATATCATAATCTTTGTCTAAGGAACACATGTGCTTACACTACCTGACAAAAGTCTTGTTGTTGATCCCAGTTGTAAGAGCAACAAATAATAACTTGACTTCTAGTCGATCATTTGGAAAAGTGTCAGAAGGTAGATTTTTCTGATGAATCATCTGTTGATCTGCATCCCAATCATCACAAATACTGCAGAAGACCTATTGGAACCCGCATGGACCCAAGATTCTTATAGAAATCAGTCAAGTTTGGTGAAGGAAAAATCATTGTTGGAGTTACATTTTAGTATGGGGGCGTGCGAGAGATCTGCAGAGTGGATGGCAACATCAACAGCCTGAGGCATCAAGACATTTGTGCTGCCCATTAAAAACCACAGGAGAGGGCAAATTCTTCAGCAGGATAGCGCTCCTCATACTTCAGCCTCCACATCACAGTTCCTGAAAGCAAAGAATGTCAAGGTGTTACGGGATTGGCCAGCCCAGTCACCAGACATGAACATTACTGAGCATGACTGGGGTAAGATGGATAAGGCATTGAAGATGAATCCAAAGTATATTGATGAACTCTGGGAGTCCTGGAAGAACGCTTTCTTTGCCATTCCAGATGACTTTATTAATAAGTTGATTCTTTTAAGTGACAAGACTTTTGTTTAAGCAAAGTCAGACCTTATCGTTCTAATGAAATAGTTAAAAATCAATCCATGATCATATTTTATTTCTGTAAAATAAGCGTAATCTAGAGGCCTTTGCCTTTCATATAAGTCACTTCTGATACCAAGTGATCAACTAGAAGTCATTATTTAAGTTATTATTTGTTGTTATACAAGTTATAATTTGTTGTTCCTAAAACTTGGATAGGTGACAAGACTTGTCAGGTAGTGTTTATGTAAAAGGCATCTGTAAAAGTTGACTATTTTAAGTCTACTTATTCATTTTTACAGTGTAGTTATTATTATTGTTATTATTATTATTAATGGGTTTTAAGTAATATTTGAAAAATATTCAGATTTTGTTATAGTTCAGTAATTATATTGTACAAGTTATTTTTTATTTTTGTTTAATATAGTAAATAAGTTATTTACTTATTTTCATTTATTATTTTTAACCTTATTTGTATATATTATTTGCTTATTTTTTCCTATTCGAATCCCCAATTTTTTATTATTATCTTTAATCACAGTATAGCTAGCCTATATTTATAAAGTTGAATAAATGTTAAATGATTAAACAAATACTGAATTATTTAATTAATTTTATTTATTGCTTCATTGATTAAAAAAACTGTAACCTTGGCAAAAAATAAATAAAAAACATGCATATATTACATTATATTATATTACAACTTCTACACAAACTGTATTCATGAAGTTAAACAATTCACACCTGATACCCAAGTTACTACAAGAACAAAAGTTTATTTATTTAACATTTTTTATCAGATTTAAATCATTTATTTGCTTTATTTCTTAATTTCAATTCTGGAATAATTCAGTAATTCTGTTATAGAAGTTATTTTTTATTTTAGTTTAATAGGGTAAATAAATCATTTACTTTATTTTTTTTTTATCAGATTTGTATGTATTATTTGCTTTAAATCTTAATTTCAATTGTGGAATAATTGAGTAATTATTTTATACAAGTTTTTTTCTTTTTGTTTAATATAGTAAATAAATTATTTACTTTTATTATTTTTTTTTATCAGATTTATAATAATAATAATTCCTTACATTTATATAGCGCTTCTCCGCTTTTCTGGGCACTCAAAGCCCTTCACACAAAGGGGGGAATCTCCTCATCCACCACCAGTGTGCAGCATCCACCTGGATGACGCGACGGCAGCCATATTGCGCCAGACCGCACACCAGCTGATTGATGATGGAGAGAAGACAGAGTGATGAAGCCAATTATGATATGGGAATGGTTAGGAGGCCATGATGGACAGAGGCCAGTGGGCAGATTTAGCCAGCATGCCGGGGTTAAACCACTACTCTTTTTCGAAGGACATCCTGCGATTTTTTTTTTTTTTTTTTTTTTTTTTTTTTTTTTTTTTTTTTTTTTTTTTTTTTTTTTTTTTAATAACCACAGAGTGTCAGGACCTTGGTTTAACATCTCATCCGAAATTTGTATGTATTATTTGGTTTAATTCTTCATTTCAATTCTGGAACAATTCAGTAATTATTTTATACAAGTTATTTTTGTTTAATATAGTAAATTATTTACTTCAATGCATTATTTTTAATCAGATTTGAATGTATTATGCAAGCAAAATGTAGTTTTCCTATTCAAATTCCCAATTTTTATTATTATTATCTTTAATTGCAGTATTAACTAGCCTTTATTCATAAACTTGAATAAATGTGAAGTTATTAGGCAAATACTGAATCATTTAATTCTTTAATTTAATGTATTGCTTCATTGATTAAAAAAACTCTAATCTTGGCAAGAACATGCATATATATTATATTACGACTTCTACACAAACTGTATTCATAAAGTTAAACCATTCACACCTGATACCCAAGTTACTACAAGAAAAAAGTGTTCATTTCAAATGAATTATTTTCATTCATAAATGTTATTAATAATAAATAGTTATCAGATAAATAGTCCTGAAGGTCCGGCACAGCTTTCACTTTTAAAAATGAAAGAAAAGAAACGCTTCATTAATAAAAGTTTCACCCTCTACACGGTTACCCTGTTCGTGAGGCAGTAGCCTGTGAGCGGTTAAACCGCGTCCCTTCGCATTGTTTACACCGGTGGTCCTCTCCTCCCCTCCCCCATTCACTCATCCCTCCTTTCTTTCACTCCATCCCCCTCTTTCAACTCCTCCTTCTGCTCCCTCACTACCGCTATTTCCAACAGCTGATTTCCAGATCGCGCAGAGAGGAACACGGCGAGAGATTTGGGGTTTTGGACCCTTGGCAGGAGAAGGATTTACCGCGAGTGGAGAATGCAGGAAAAGCGCTGCGATCCTCCAGCGGCCGACATGAAGAACTGAGCTCCGCCGCCGCCGCTGCCATCAGCTCCGAGAGGTTAGCCGCTGTGCTAAAGCTAACTTTACAAACATCTGCAGCCGAAAAACCTTAGCCTGTTTCGCCAGTTTTAGTTATAGTTTGGTATTCGTTTACGCATTGAGGTGTAATACGTTCACTTTATGTTGCTATTTGCGCTCCGAAGGCATCGTTTGCGCATATAAACATCATATATAGGTCACGGAGCAGATTAATTAGCTAGCTAGCCTGAGGTAACAGCTGGTGAGGTCGTGTTAGTTATGTTATAAATAGAGTTAGAATTGTTTAAAACTAGATGGTTGAGATGTGCGTGTGCAGACCTGTTAGTGTGGTATGTTGAGGGGCATAAAGCGGGCTGATTTTTAACACGGTTTGTGTTATCCCAGTGTAGCTTGTTAGCTTGGATTTAGCGAAATGTTGAGGAAACGAGAGCTTCTTGCGAACAAAGATGAGGAAGAAAAGTGATGTTAACTTGACAAACGTGTCGAGAGCAAGAGGTGGATTGTTTTTTTGCTTGAATTGTTTAACTGGTAGAGGAGCTGTCAGATCACCGACAGAGCACACGATTAAAGTACATCAACCTTTGGCTTGATTGAATTTGATCTAATGTTTCTGGGCAAGCTGCACTGTTGCAATGCGGCTGCTGGTAGTACTGGACACTGACTTTTAAAGAGACAAGTTGTTTGTATTGCCTAATATTTGCTTGTTTGTTTAGGTTTAATGTTTTATTTATAGCTCTCCCTTGTAACCCAATTCATTCTGAGCAAGTTAAGTCTTTACCCAAGTCTACTGCCACTGTCAAGACAACGTTGTTTAGGGGAATAGTTAAACGTGTTTATAATTTTACGTTTAAACGTAGCTTACATAAATTAATTTGTCATCTTAAGTTGGTTTAACGTTCTGTAATCATTTACTCACTGACATGTCATTCTTTATTTTTATTACCATGAGTCTTAAGGGAATTTTAAAGAATTTGTTGTAGCTGAAACAGTGGTACTTTGGTAATTATAATTAAAGTCTACCAGCACTTAAGTCATTAATATATATATATATATATATATATATATATATATATATATATATATGAACATTAATTAATACTTTTTAACAAGGTTACGATCACAGTATAATGGCATGCAGAAATTCACACAATAGCTTCTGCTGTTTGCAAGCCACTTTGTGACAGGAATGTTGTGCTAGACCAGGGGTCAGGAACCTTTTTTCAGCAAAGAGCCATTTCAGATTTTTTTTAATCAAATGCTTTTTTAAAAAGCCATAAGTGGTGTGTGTATATAACAAAACCTTTATTTATACCCAAAACCTTTATTTATGTCCATGCACAACTCAAAAATAAACAAATATTATGCATCACAATGTATGAAGAAAGAACAATTTACAGATTATTTTTCTTTTTGCCATCGCCACTCATGAATGTTTGAATTTACGTGCATAAGGTTACCATAGAAATGTAAGAAATATAGCTTGCCCTTTATTGTTCTCTCGATTCAAGTTAAACCACAGCACCACATATGCGCATTGGATGAAATGTCCTTTTATTGTAATTTAGTGACTGACAATTTATAGGAGGGCAGCTTTAACATTCAAGCACAAGAAAAAAGTAAAAACCTGACATAATTGATGCGTCTTAGGACAACAGACATGAAGTTTATATTTCAAGCATTACCTGTCACCAGTGATAATGCAAATCAGCATGTTTATTGTGAGGGAGTTTAAATTCCTATGAAAATACTACAAATAATAGGCATAATAATTATTATTTTGTCTCAACCAATTGTATTGTCCCGATAGCATAAGAACAGCAGAAAGCAGTTTGGGTAACTTAAGTGACTTTACAGGCAATTGTTCTTCTCAATATCTTTTTTTTTTGTTGGTAAAACTACAACAAAGAGGGGAAAAGTATGTACATATTCACATTTACTAATTCAACCAGCAGTACAATTTTGCTAATGTACGTAGTTTTATGCAAATCTTAATAAGCATATGAGGAAAATCTGTTAAATGAGGCAATATGAATAGAATATTAGCAAATTGATCAAAGTTGTTACACCACCAGCATAATGTGTAAGCTATGAAGACGTGTTTGTACAATAATATACAAGTGGAATAAAACTGATAGCAATCAAACGACCCCTTAAATATTTACAAAAAAAGAGCTCAAGTAAAAATACAGCACTTACGGACATATTTTATTGTTTAAATCAGCCCCAGATTTAAAACGCATATGTTACTCTCAACCGTACACTGAGAGAAAATGAAAGTAAAAATAGTCTGAATGCAATACTTTAAATGTCGACTAGGTGGCGGTCAAAACCACAAGTGGCTAGACGTGACTGCACAACAATGATAGTGGTTCAAAATATGTTTTGGCGGGCCGAATCTCATTATATATTTTTGATAGTAGATGCGGGCCGTAAATAGCCTGCGGGCCGGCAGTCTGAGACCCCTGCTTTAATGTTTAAAGTCTGTAAAATAATTTTTTTTCTTTCATTTTGCACAATTATTGTTAAGAAAAAAAAGAATTGGTAATCTAATCTTCAATCAAAGTCCAACCATAAGCTTCCACATTTAGAGTGGTTGACATCAGCTTGATGGCTTCAGCCACAATATACTTAACCACGCTCCTCTTACCTTTTAGTTTGCTGTGAGAAAATTATGCATCAAAAGAAAGTCGCACCTCCTAATCAATACTTAAAATACGTTTCAGCGACTTCCAATTTACACAGACTTGGGTGTAATACATCTTTCATAACTGTAAAGGGAGTAAATTAACTGTACATTTTGTCTTTTAGGTAAATGATTTCTCTTTAAGCCTCTGATAAACAAAATAGACTGTATTAAAGTGGTATGTATAACCCATGACACTATTTTTCAAGTCTTCCTAAGGTGTATGACAGTTTAATTTGCAAAGCATGCAAAATATATGACATATTTCAGTGGAAACCTCCCTTTACCCTAAGCTATTCATGCCATTTTTCATCCCACATATTCAGACATGAACCAGTATTATAGTTTTAAAAACTCAATAGGATAAACCGTCTCCAGTGAATGCAACTTTTAAAGTAAATTATAGTTTAATTATTAAATAATAAAAAAAATCTACATATGGATGAGTAAATGACTGCATTTTTTCAGAATATAATATTTTTGTGAGTTTGCGGTCACATTATGAAATGTATTTTGTTAATCTTCTTTTTTTTTAGTGTAATTCATCGATTTTAAAAGATATTATACCCAAAAGTGATCATTTGCACTGTTACCGCTGAGCAGAAAAAAATATGTGTTGAAAATTACTGGTAAGCAAGTATTTTCAGTTACCATTCATCTCTGTTATGTTGTCACATCATTTAATAGAAGTCAATGAAAACCAGAACTATTCAGTTATTAGCTTTCTTCATAACAACATCTTTTTGAAAATCATAGAGATGATATTAATCATGGTACCAGAATTGTCATTTTTGTGTATAGTATTAGGGTTGCACAAAATATCGAAAAATTATCGTCATCGCTATAATAGAATATGCATTATCCATATCACAGAGAAAATACTTTATATGTGCCAAGCATTTGTGTGCTCCATATGTGCGTTGAGAGAGGAAAATGACAACAGCCAATAAGAATCATAATTTCCGCCGATGTTTTCAGTCATTCATGGTGTTTTAAAGCCCTTTTTTATTTTTTATATTTAATTAGCTTAGAAAAAAGATCTAATACCTGTTTATTTTTGTTCATTACATAATTTTTTAAAAAAATTGCTGATATAATACTTCTTAAAGTGTTATATCATAAGAAATAATCAATATCAATATTGTATATTATCCTGCAGCCCTATATGCTATATTCCTTTAATTTCTCGTCTATGTTTGCTCTAATCTAGGATGGCTTTCCATGGATCCACTCGGCCGACAGTGTGTGGTAACTTGTTCCCAGCATCAGAGTTAGGCCACAAGTATTTTTGTGTCAACGCCACGGCCGGCACTACCTCAACGGGCCTCGGTGCAACACCAAATCCGACTGGGCCCAACGCGCCTGCTGGAACACCCAGACACCCGGCGTCTCTCGGGGGCAGCGCTGGCGGAGGAGCGGCCATCCCGCAACCTCACAGTAATCCAGCTAGTGAGGTGCCAAGTCCTGCTGAAATGGAGCCTGATCGACCTATCGGTTACGGCGCGTTTGGAGTGGTCTGGTAAGTCCCGTTGATAATTTTGTTGGTAGACTAGCACTGAAAAGTTTGGGATTGGTTCGATTTTTAGATATGCTTGATCAAAGTCTCTCAAGCCCATGGTAGATGTTTTCGTCATTGTTTGGGGGTTAAATAAGTTCAAAATAACTGAGCAGTGGTTTACTGTTATTAATAGATATTGTTGACCAATATGTAAATATGTGTTGCTCACTTTCAACTCAATAAGACAGTAAAAATCACAATAGTGAGAAAACGACTGTTGAGAAAGCATATGATAATAGATTTTTATGGCACATTATATTGCAGATGGCCTTACACTAAAACATGACAGTCAGTGTTATTTTCAGTTAGAATTACACTTCTTTTTTTACATAAAAGCAGCTCTTCAGTATTTTAACTTTTTGACAACTGGCTGAACAGAGAAAATGAACTGGAGAATATTTTTGAATATTTTGACCAATGATGTTTAAAGACATTGATCTGCTACAGCAGAATTATCTGAAAGGTTTTCTCTGGCAAGCTGTTTTGAATGCCTAAAGCTCCAGACAAATTTAATTTTGGCCTGATTTTGTTCTAAATGCTGTCCTGCCGTTTTAGTTTTTCAATTTTAGTAATTTTTACAGATAAAAAATAATAATAATAATTTCATCATTTTTGTAAGGGTGTTACATAGATGTGTGAACCTACACGGGTCTAACGGTTTGGTTCAGTTATGATTATCATGCCTTCGATTTAATTTGATATCTTTTTAGTCTTTATATTTTACTTCACAGCACAAGAATTCTTGTATTAAAATGTATAATTTATAAATACATTTTCTGTGTATTTGTTATACAATTTTGTCCTTCAATACAAACAGATATATGAACTGTACCTTTAATTTTACTTGCTCAAATAAAACACTCTTTTTCAATGTATTAAAGAGCCCATATTATGGGTTTTTGAAAATGCCCTTCCATGTAGTGTGTAACACAGCTCTAAGTGAAGTGAAATATCCAACTAAGGCTTAAATCTGTAAGTGTACAGTGTTTAAAACTATTGATTCATCTATAAAAGAGTCGACTCATAGTGCTTCAAACGAGTCGTCTTGATAACGAGTCATTAGGTGTTTCGCAATGACGCAGCCACGAAACACAAGCCTCGCCAGTAGTTACGCGCGCAAACCAGGGAGATATGAAACCTGCGGCCCCGCCCAC
This sequence comes from Danio aesculapii, assembly GCF_903798145.1. Classification (NCBI taxonomy): domain Eukaryota; kingdom Metazoa; phylum Chordata; class Actinopteri; order Cypriniformes; family Danionidae; genus Danio; species Danio aesculapii. The sequence continues at coordinate 19,938,042 of NC_079437.1, read as the reverse complement.
TAACACAGAAAAAACACTAGACACACACACACAGACGCCGCCGGTCGAATGAAGTCACGCTGTGCTCAGATGGATAATATTGACAGTCTCTACCCAAAGATGAGTTGTTAACCTGGTACAGTACACGCGGTTACTCTTTATATTCTCTTATCACATGTAAGCCACGTTAAAAACGCGACGCGTGCCGCTTTGTTTACGGATTTAACGTTAAAGGCTTTTGTGAGCTCGCGTTCCACAGCCGTTTGTCGTTGCTATGCCGATCGATCGTAAGCTAGGAGACAGGAGACTCGTGTCACTTTCCCTAGTTCTTCTGAGGAGCGTTGTGTGTGTGTGTGTGTGTGTGTGTGTGTGTGTGTGTGTGTGTGTGTGTGTGTGTGTGTGTGTGTGTGTGTGTGTGTGTGTGTGTGTGTGAGAGAGAGAGAGAGAGAGAGAGAGAGACTCGCGTCGCTTTCCCTAGTTCTTCTGAGGAGCGTTGTGTGTGTGTGTGTGTGAGAGAGAGAGAGAGAGAGAGAGAGAGAGAGAGAGAGAGACTCGCGTCGCTTTCCCTAGTTTTTCTGAGGAGCGTTGTGTGTGTGTGTGAGAGAGAGAGAGAGAGAGAGAGAGAGAGAGAGAGAGAGAGAGGGAGGGAGAGACTCGCGTCGCTTTCCCTAGTTCTTCTGAGGAGCGTTGTGTGTGTGTGTGAGAGAGGGAGAGGGAGAGAGAGAGACTCGCGTCGATCTCCCCAGTTCTTCTGAGGAGGGTTGTGTGTGTGTGTGTGTGAAAAAAGCCTTACACTATGAAGCGCGTGTGCACTGTGACTACTTTTATATAGTTGATTACCAGCTGGGCATTTCACTCTGTCTCGTGCTGAAGCCTGTCACTGTCGACCAATCGCAGCAGGCTGTCATCGGTCCAATCAGCGCAGATTAGCTTCGCGCTGAGGAGGGGGTTGGGAACAAATGAATCGCTGAACGAGTCATATTGGAGTCGTTGGGATAATTAGGTAAAAATAAATGCAGATGATAAGACCATCAAAGTGTTTTATGACCTTGCATGCATATTAGACTGTTGTTGGAGACCCTTACAACCTAAATATGACCCTATTTCATGTATAATATGGGCTCTTTAAACAAAACTCAAGTACAGGCACAGGAATGCATGAGCATTTAAAAATAAACGTAAATATCCCGCTTTTTGATCGTTGTCGAGAGAGTTGTTAAATGCTTATGACTAGTCACGCGATCAACAGAACGGGCTGTGATTGGCTCTAATGATCAGCATGGATTTGGCGCTGTTCACAGATAAGTGACACTGATAAATGGCATTGGTGATCACAGCTGATGCATGATAGACGCGTGGAGAAAACTCGCTCTGCAGACTCAGTCGTGTCTGGATTCACAAGTATCGCTGTAACAGCTGAGAGTAGAGGAAACCTGTACAGAGTTTCTGTGTTTTTTATTTTTAGTATTTGAAGTATTTTAATTATGCCGCAATATCACGCATATAAGATAAATGACGGCAATATGTCATAACCAATCTACTACTGAACTGATACAAAATAGTCCGCTCTGCGTCGCAGAGCACCAAAGAAACCATACATTTTGACACCCCTAGTATTACATTTTGGCCTGATTTTGTTCTAAATGCTGTCACACTATTTTATTCTTTGATTATAGTTTATATTACATTTATTTCTTTTTTTAGATTTATTTTTTAGAATTTTTGCCTTTATATGACAGGACAGTAGGTTGACAAGGCAGGGCAAGTTTATTTATATAGCCCATTTCATACACAGTGGCAATTCAAAGTGCTTTACATAAACAGGAATAAAAGAAACAATTATAAGAAAAAAAATCTAATAATAAAAATGGTTAAAAAAATAAATAAGCAAAAAAAGCAGATAAAATGTGTTATAAAAGAAGAGAAAAACATAGTAGTTCGATCTGTCGGATGTAGCACAGTGCTCATTCAGTAAAGGCACAGCTAAACAGATGTGTTTTCAGTCTTGATTTGAATGTGCCTAAAGTTGGAGCACATCTGATCATTTCTGGAAGCTGATTCCAGCAGCGGGGGGCAGCAGTAGCTCAAAGCCGATTCACCCTGCTTTGACTGAACTCTTGGAATTTCTAGTTTATTTGATCCTAAAGATCTGAGTGATCTGTTAGGTTTGTATTCAGTGAGCATATCTGTTATGTTTTGAGATCTATAGGCCATTTAGTGATTTATAAACCAGTAATAATACTTTAAAATCTATTCTGAATGTAACTGGGAGCCAGTGTAAAGACCTGAGGACAGGTGTGATGTGCTCTGATTTCATGGTTTTGGTCAGAATTCTGGCCGCAGCGTTCTGGATGAGCTGCAACTCTCTGACTCTCTTTTTGGGAAGGCCAGTGAGGAGGCCATTACAGTAATCCACCCTGCTGCTGATAAAAGCATGAACAAGTTTCTCTAAGTCTTCACTGTAAACAAAGCATCTGATTCTTGCAATGTTTTTGAGATGATAGTATGCTGATTTACTAACTGCTTTGACATGACTACTGAAACTCACAAACACACAATTGTTTGCTGGGGAAGATATCAATTTTCTACGTCTAGACATCACTTTTGAATGCTGCTACTGTATATTACATGTTCTCACACTGTCATATTCTTCATCAAATGTTAACATCTGGTTGTGGCAGGTCTGTGACGGACCCTCGGGATGGACGTAAGGTGGCTCTGAAGAAAATGCCCAATGTCTTCCAGAACCTGGTCTCCTGCAAACGTGTGTTCAGGGAACTCCGGATGCTGTGTTTCTTTAAACATGACAACGTGAGTTTCGTAGAGTGTTTTCTCTTTTTTTTGCAGTGTGTGCTTTAGAATTTCATGAATTGATTTCGTAATGATGGTAATTTGCTCTGACAGGTGCTTTCTGCCCTTGACATTCTCCAACCTCCACAAATCGACTGCTTTGAGGAGATGTATCCTTCATTTCATGCTTTTGTAATTTTATTATTTTATTCAATTCTTGCCTCACTATTGAGGGGATTAAGTGATTGGTTCTCTTCCATTAGCACTATGTGACTGTGTAACGCATTTGGCAGATAGTATAATGCTAAATAAACTGCTGTAGATGCATTTGCATGCAAATCAGTGTTGTGCTTGACCGTTATCATTGTGAAAGTGGTTCAACCGTGCCGTAATGGCTGACCAGAACAAGTCCTAAAGGGTTACAGCATAACCTCATTGTATATTGTATAAACGCTTTGGAAAGTATATAAATGCGCAGGATAAAAATTGCATATGTTGACATACCTTGGAAAAATAAAATTGTTTGTCATATATCAGTCACACTGGTGTATTGGTTACATTTTGGGTAATTGAATTCGGAAATTTTGCATAAAGTTGCTATTGGTGGCCATAATTTATATAAAGCATTTGCAGTATATATAAATGTAGGTTATTGTGGTTTTGCAAAATCGAAAATGAAATGAAAAATGTAAGAATAAAACAAACACAATTATACATGGCATATACTATTTATTTAAACCAGGAAATCCGCATACATGAATTTTGACCCCCATTATGTTTTTTTAGACATATCAGCATATTATTTTTTTTTGAGTGAATATTAGTGGTATAACAGATCACGAATGTCCCGGTTCAGATCACATTATGGTTTAGTCACGGACCATTTTTCAGATCAGCCAAAAAGGGGAGGAGACAAATGTAATTTGCTTTCTGTTGATTACAAAAACAGAACTGCAAGAAACGTTTGCTTATTATCAAAACTTTTATTAAAACTGCAATTTTATTAAGAATAAAATGAAGAAATAATCAGCTGAATAAAAATAAATAGTAAAATATTCAATACTATAAAAAAAGTTCACTGTTGCTACTACTGTTGCTGATGACGCTAAATGTATAATTCTAACATTATAATTTGTACAACCCATATTTATTTTTAGTCTCATTTTCCATAAATGATTCAGTTATTCACTTAAAACTTTGTTACATTGCTAGATGTACTATTCTTGAAGAATTATTCAAGGGCATAGTTAATGGCTGGTTAAATTGGTCACCTATTGATTAAATAAAGTAATTGCTGCCTACAACTTTCATTTTTAAGTGTCAAGTTAAATGCATTTAACGGTGATTTTAATCTTTACCATAAACATCAGTGGTTTCATTCAAACTATAAACTGTTATCCCAGTACTTCTGGTAACTTCTTAACTCACTCTAAAGACTGAATCTCTTTATTGATTTTTGCGTTTTCCAAACACATATTTGAATGCAGTGATTTTGAAGGATTGATAAACATATGCAAGTCATCATCATTTATATATTGTGTGGGTGTTGAGATCATGATCTTTTAGTGATTAATTGTGCAGCTTACACTGAATGCGTTAATGCAGGCTAAACAAGTAGTGACAGAAAACACCTTTAATAACCTAAGAAACCCACCACATCCTAAATAACCTAAACAACTTCTTCCGTCATCACTATATTTTACAGGAAAGCCTAAATGCTTTCATACATGTTTAATTTAATGACGTGAGAGGCGATCTATGCGATCGTTACAAATTTAGGATTAATCTACAAGTAAAATAAAGTATTAATCTGAGGGTCGTGTGTGTTCCAAACTGTGGGTTGTGATCCATACGAATCACTGATCAACCGCGATCTATTACACCCAGACAATATATTTTGTAATGCATTTAAATTCAAATGAGACTACAAAATAACTACAAAATGTTAACTGTTTTTTTTTTTTTTATGGTTTTGTTTTCTCCTCTTAAATATATATATATATATATATATATATATATATATATATATATATATATATATATATATATATATATATATATATATATATATATATATATATATATATATATATATATATATATATATATATATATATATATATATATATTTCATAACAGTAATTTGGGTGTACTACTTTTTACACCATGAAATTATTTGGTTCGTTAGTTCCAGTTTTGGCTTTGGAACTGACTAATCTATTATAGAGGGTTCCCACGCTTTTTGAAATTACTTGAATTCCAGGCATATGAATTCAAGACTGGGGAAGTACTTAAAAAAACAAACAAACAAAGGTCCTTGAAAGTGCTGAAATTTTTGGTGTTCAAAAAGACAACATGGTGGCTCAGTGGTTAGCATTGTCACTTCACAGCAAGAATGTTGCTGGTTCAAGTCCCTACTGCGTCAGTTGGCATTTCTGTGTGGAGTTTGCATGTTCTCCCCTTGTTCGTGTGGGTTTCCTCCACGTGCTCCGGTTTCCCCCACAGTCCAAAGATATGCGCTATAGGTGAATTGAATAAATTAAATTGGCCGTAGTGTATGTGTGCGAATAAGAGTGTATGGGTGTTTCCCAGCACTGGGTTGCAGCTGGAAGGGTATCCGCTGTATCTGGATAATCTGCATATGCTGGATAAATTGGTGGTTTATTCCACTGTGGCGGCCACTGATGAATAAAGCTGAAGGAAAATGAATGAATGAATGTTATTTCAAAAGTTGTACCGTGCTGCCATAGAACAAAACAGAACAAAACAATAATGGAAAAATGTCCTTTTTTTAATTTATTTTATCAGTATTTCAGAAACCGCATTTGAATATTACTGGTATTGACAAATTTTATTCAAGTTCTTGGAAGATGTTTTATAATTTTTTTTTTTTTAAGAAAACAACAGATTTAAATCATCATTACTCTGACATTTTTGATGTAAAAATAAAGTGTAAAGAAAAATGTTGTGTGAATTACAATGATGTTTGATTTAAAGTTAATTTTGCTTTAAAAAGTCCTTCAATCTGAGGTTCATGAAAAAGTGGGAGCCCTAATTATGCCAGGGTGTCTGCGGGGTCTTAAAAAGTATTAAAAGTTGATAAATCGATGTAGAGAAATTTAAGGCCCTTAAAGTATTAAAAAGTCTTAAATGCTATTTTTCAAGGTATTAAATTGTATATCATTTTTGGTTATGTATGATTGTATGCTAAAGTTTGCCTGAATTAAATCTGCGAATATCAGAATGCTGTTTAGTTTATAAAATCAATAAATCCTGCTAGATTTGACATCATGCTGCTTTGTTTACTGCAGTAATCAAGGCAACACCATTATTTCTACAGTTCTATAGGCACCAACCCGCTGAATCAGCTAGATTTAATCGATTTTTATTCATTATATGAATAATGTTTTAGTTTTGGATTAGTTTCTCACGTTAATTTTTAGTAAATATACTATAAGTTAAAATCTTGCGTGGTTATAAGGTCTTAAAATGTATGGAAAGTCTCAAAAAAGGTCTTAAAAGGTATTGAATTTCACTCTCTGACTCCTGTATACTCTATATACACAAATATATTGTTGTATAGCTTCTTATGGAAACTATTATTTTAAAGAATAGATCTGTAAGGGGTGTACTCATTTTACTAGTTTGTTTATTATCCTTTTTGCAGTGGCTCAGAAGTTAGAATTATAACTTTTAATGTCATCAATAAAATCCCTGTATTTTTATTTGTTGCATAATGTAAAACGTTCGTTCACTTATTTGTTCTGTTATGAATATCCAGCTTTGCATTGAGTATCAAAAATTAACACCTCGACAAGTGCCAAATGCAACTGAGATTTAGCTTTGGTGAATAAATAAAACTGTTATTTGCCAGTTGGAACTGTAAATGTATTAGAAATTGAAACGTGCAAGAATGTTAGGAAAAGCTGTAAAATAATCTTCCTGCCATAGTAAAAATGCAAATAATGTTATGTTAAGATAAAAAAATAATGGTTTATGGCTGGTAAAATTCAATTCACATTCTCAATTCTTAATAATTGTTATGTTCATTCCTCCAAATACAGGTTTCTCTTCTGTTTTGTCCTCCTAGTAGAAGTTGTTGTGTCTGTAGACATTTTTGCAGGTCAGTTGATTTCTTAACTGGGTCTGTGGTGCAGATACGTGATCACTGAGCTCATGCAGAGTGACCTACATAAAGTCATCGTTTCCCCTCAGCCTCTCACTACCGATCACATCAAGGTGTTCCTCTACCAGATACTCAGGGGTGAGTTCACATGGGCATATGTCTCTCTTGGATTATTTTAAATCGGGAGTGTATAATCTGGAACGTTTGATGTTTTCTTGCAGAATGGGATTATATTTGACCCCCTGTAATCGGCCTGGAAAGCTTTAATCTTGTGTTCTGGGAATAAAAATTTGTTAGCGAAACCCCACTGAACTGTTATTCTTGTTTGGGGCAGTTTTAACGGTTTGAGAGTCAAGTGCATTTTTTGGCATATGATTTGCTGAAACCGTATTTGTGTTAAATAAATCTGGAGTAAGGATGTTGATTCGGATGTTAATGATGTTGTACTAGGAATAAAATATAAAACATAAATATAATGGTCCATTAATTAATGATTTACTAACATGAACGAAGTAGAAACAATTTTTGCAGCATTTAATAACGCATTATTAAAATCCAAAGTTGTGCTTGTTGACATTAGATACTACACGGATGTCTTTAATACTAGATTCTGATTGGTCAGTCGTGACATTTCAAAGTATCTTTAAGGCTGGTTTATACTTCTGCGTTGATTGATCGACATGACCCACAATGCCTGCCCTGCATGTAGATGTGCATTTATCCGCTTGTTAAGTGTGACGTCACGCGAAGCAGTTTCCGGGTCCAAGCGCTTTATCAGGCTGTATGGGGAGACTTATGAAATGATTCATCTTTTTATAAATTGTGTAAAAATTTTGGTATTTGTGATGCAGCAAGCCCAGAGATTGTTGTGTACACTATTACTTTATATAAAAGTCACTTTAATGTGTGATATGACTAAAAAGTGATCATAAACGAACATTTTCTCAATTCAAATAAGTAGGGGCTTGGACCCAGAAACAGTATTACATACGTCACCAACACGTCACCACTTAGCAAGCTGATTCTTCTGCGTGCTGTTTGTGTTACTCTACAATAACTCTGGCGAAACGCTAGCTGACAGTAGGTTTTTATGTTCCTCAAGTTTCTTCGTGGGAGTTTTGTTTTTTCTGAACACTACCTTAATGTACAAGTAGCTAAATTCAGAGGCAGGAACCAGCGGAAGTGCAACAACTTTAATGATCAGGTAAACACAAAACAAAAGTTTTTATCTGGAACTCCTTCATAGGACTCAACAAGCTATCAGTACCGCCCACACTCATCACAGCTACCAAGCCGACCAATCACAGAGCTTGCACTGCGCGTTGAAGCGACGTGTAGTCACATTTTTCGAGAGTGTTGGCATCAGCCACAGCGAGCACTGCGCGAAGGCTGCGCCGGACCATACGTGTGCGCTTGACGCAGAAGTTTAAATCAGCCATTAGCGAATTCTTTATCAGCTGTTTTTGTTTCTGTCAGCTTTGTGATTTGAAGAATTGGTAAACTATTATTACTCCGAACAATGTTTTGTGTGTTATTTTTATGCTTTGTAGCCGTTTAATAAGCAGGCTAAAGTACATCCAGGATGGTTGTTTTCGCTGAATAAAGCCCTAAATAATAAATAATAATAAAGCCCAGTTTTTTGTAACAGCCTAAGTTCTTCTGCGATAGCAACCGCCTGGATGTACTTCATCCCTTAATTAACATACTAACAAACTTGGTATAAACTAACAATAGAAAACTTTATTTTCATTAATTAATGTTTACAAATATATAAATTTACTGTGATAAGTTTGTTGTTCATTAAGCAATGGGCCATTATTTTAAAGTCTCGCCAAAAAATGCATCATTTGAAAAATTAAATATGTAAATATTTATATATATATATATATATATATATATATATATATATATATATATATATATATATATATATATATATATATATATATATATATATATATATATATATATATATATATATATACTAGCTTTAAAAAAAATTCTAGTTTGTTTATTTGATCAAAAATACAAGATGAGAGTTTGTTTTTATTTTTTGCATGTTTTGGAATGAGTTAATGGAATTAATTCTCTGTATTCTGTCACATTATCATGCCTAAAAGCTTATTTGGTGTTTAGGAAACATTTCTTATAAAAAAAAAATAACAGGCAGCTTCACAATTCATAGTTTTTCTGGGTTTAAGATTTGCTATGTGTTTGAGGTAAATCTTTGTTTTATTTACTATTTATTTACCACATTTTACCAACATTTAAGGACATTTCTAGCAAAGTGACACCAGAAAAGATTTTAGAATTTTTATCATGTATTAACGCTAAAAATCTTATTTAATTTATGTATTCAGTTGTTTGTTGATTTTTAATTTTATATTTATTGTTGGAATGCTTTTGCTGTGAAAATAGCCTTGGTTGCTGACAAAGCATTAAATAAAAATACATTACATTACCACATTTTACCAAACCATTAATAAAATGTCTTCCAAATTCAAAATAAAAATGTTTTCACTCAGAGCATACTTGAGAATCAAGGTGCAGTTTACTCTAGTGATTTTTTTACGCATAAATTTTGTTATGCCTGATGTCCACACTACTCCGGCATGTTCGACCTGCAAAAATGGAGCATTTTGAAAATGCTTTTGAGAAGAACCCATTTTAGTGTGGAAATGCTGGTGTTCTGTTTCGAAATAGATTGACTGAAATACTAAAAGGTGCAGCTATCCATAATCGTTATTTGACTGGTCTTTTTGTCTCAAGCCAATCTCATATGACTATTACACAACCTAAAGACTGCAAGTACAGATTCCTGCAAAAAAATGCACATGCCAAGTGAGTGTGAATGATCACGTGTCATGTGTTGTAGGCTGTACAATGTGGATGAAGATCGTTTTTCTGTAATTCAATAAAAACGCCAATATGGACGAGGAACATTTTCATTCTAAAACAGTTTGAAAATGCAGTAATGATACCTTAATGTCCTCTCTCTGTTTCACTCAGGACTGAAGTACCTGCACTCAGCAGGCATTCTCCACAGAGACATCAAACCAGGGAACCTGCTGGTCAACAGCAACTGCCTGCTTAAGGTACCATACACCACACCAAGTGCTCAACTGTATGCTATTAAAGAACCATAAAGTGATGGAGGTCTCTCTTTCTTCTCAACTAGATCTGTGACTTTGGCCTGGCACGTGTGGAGGAGCCAGATCCTTCTCGTCACATGACCCAGGAGGTGGTGACGCAGTATTACCGTGCTCCAGAGGTGCTGATGGGATGCCAGCATTACACCTCATCTATAGATGTCTGGTCTGTTGGCTGCATCTTTGCCGAGCTGCTGGGTCGACGGATTCTCTTCCAGGCTCAGAGTCCCATACAGCAGGTGATGATCGACACTAGCTTTGAAGGCATCCAATTTTGGCCTTTTCACAAGATGTTAAATACGTTTAGGTGTCCTTAAGAATCTGTCAGTGAAGATTCAGGTCAAAATGCCCATCAGATAATTGAGAATACCCTGTTGAAAATGGAATTTTGGGGTAGCGTTGTTTTCCTTCTGTACCTTTTAATGAAAATGAGCTGGTTCTGCCCACCCACTTTTGGGCCATTTCTCTTCAGAGAAGGATAACCAGAGTCAGATGTCAGGATAAACAGCAAAATCTCAGACAAGATGAAACCAAGACCCACAGTCACAAATACCACAGTAAGATGAATGAGCCACACACAAACGCTGTTACAGCAAGAGTTGGAGCAAATCTTTTAATCCCAGTTTCTTAGCAAATCCTGTCTTGTAGACATGACTATACGCGCATGTCAATCAATCTCAGTGGGCGGAGAAAACTGCAATGCTACATCACAGTGGGCAACAATATTACTGGGATTTGAATCCTATTTTAAAGTCAGGAAATTTTTAAAAAGAGACTTGTTTATATCCAACATGACTGTGGATACACTATATATGCACACATTTCTGTCCAAACAGCTTCCAAAAGTTAATTTTGCATGATATGTGCCCTTTAAAGGTGTCATAGAATGCATTGATACAATGTTAAACTGTTCTCTGATTTGTAAATAAAGCGTACGTGCAAAGATGACCCAGAAACACTTTTACAAGTCCATTTACAACCCTAGGAATTCAAAAATAAATTATAATTGTACTTGACAAAAGGGGCAGACTGAAATGTATTTAGAATTGTATTTTGTTGCTTTAACTTATGAGACAGCACAGACAGGATTTAATATCAACCTTAAAGTTAATTATAATGCTTTTACTCCAGAAAAAGAGACATGACACCATGCATAAACATGCACTTAACATTGATGCTCAGTAGTTTACATGTTTACCTCATTACAAACCTGCACAAGAATGTTGCGTTATTACAAATACATGCAACACATTTTACAATATATAGGTCAACCTTTTGACTGCCCCACCAAACGGTTGACCATGTTTTTACTGTTTTAAATAATGACTGCTAAAGTCATTTAAAGAATGACTTTTTTAAATAATGGCTTACACACACAGCATTGTTGGTTTACAAAAAAAAATCAAACAAACATCCTGTTGCACTACACTTGATTTTGGTTTTATTGTAAAAAAAAAACTAAACAAGAAAACATGTTAAATGAGAATCTGAAATATTTTATGGCATAAAATAAAGGACTTTACAGACTGAAGTCTGAAATTTTCGTATGATTTTTTTCGTATTCCCATGCAAAAAATTTGTCGATTAATTAAACGAACCTTGCACACGGAGTCCGATGCGTGTTAATTAATCCATTGCGAGAAAAAAAACGCAAAACATTTCAGAGTCAATTTAAGCAGTGATGCATTGTTTTCCTCTTTCTTATCCAAAGTAGAAAGAGGAGATGATATAATAGATGATGGCCGCATTGACGTATCGGAGAAACGGACTAAGGCGGACCATGCGTCGATTATGTCTGTGCTTCAAATGTAATGATACATGTGATACACACACACACACACACACACACACACACACACACACACACACACACACACACACACACACACACACACCAAACAGCAGCAGGGGAGAGGTGTGACAGTCACCGAATCCATCATAGGTTCTTAACTGTCTGCCACATTCTGTCTTATATTATACACTGTGATTGTGAAAGTTGTCTATGGCTCAAGTTACGACATTCTGCCGTTCACTTGTACGGTGGCTTGTACGCTTGTACTGCAAAACACTTCTCAAAGCGCTTTTTTGGATGCAAAAAAAAAAAAAAAAACAAGTTAGAATTTTCTATGAAGGACGAAAGTTTCGGAGGCTGTGTGTCAGTACAAGTCACACAACATGAGGTCGAATTTATTTTTTAACATGCAAAAATTATGGACGAAAACTTCAGATTCCGTGTGCAATAAATAACCTTAAAAGCGGAGAGATATGACACCATGCATAAACATGCATTAAACACTAATGCTCAGTAGTTTACATGTTTACCTCATTACAAACCTACACAAGTATGCTGCATTATTACATGCAACACATTTTATAATATAAAGGTTAAACTAACAAAATATACAGTTAAAAATGTCTTTTCAGGTGCACCTGAATCCATTTATATATGGATTTCCCAAATTTTGTGTTCTGATAATGTTGCGTTATCTGGTAGCCCTATAATGCTGGACTTGTTTTCAGAATAAGAGTCCCACATACATGGTAAGTATAATACAATCTTAGATGAACTTAAAAATAAGGGGAAACATGAACATTGTTGTGATCTGATCAGGAAATGCTCAACTGCTGCCTGGGCATGCAAATCCTGTTTGTATGATTAGAATCAGTGTTTTGTTCTGATCGGATTTCACCCGGTTTTTCACCAGGATTTTACACTCATGGGATTTAAATAAGAACAGGGTAACAATGGTTTTTGAGGCTCACAGTATGTCATTACTGAACTCTTATTTTTCAATCATGCCTAGGTATGTCCAGATTTACATTCCATTGCACCTTTATCTGGTGTTTCATTTTGATGAGAGATAAAAAACCCCAGAAACAATTAAATTCAAAGCTGAAGATGTATAAATTGATCATTATATTATATGAAATTTTTTTAGTTTTTGCTTTTTAGTCCTCTGAGAATGTTTTAAATAGTAAAAATAAGTGTATTACAAGTAATGTATTTTAGGTCTCCACAAAAGTTATTAAAATTGTTAAAGATGATCCTTTAAAATACACAAATTTTACTTTAATCGGATTTTCTTTTTGATTTGTATTTGATTTTGAAACGCTGAATTCAAGTGTCTTTTTACTCCGTCTCAATGTCTTCACAATCAATCTCTTAATTTCTATCTTTTTTTCCTCTCTCAGTTGGATCTGATAACTGATCTCCTCGGGACTCCTCCTCTTTCTGCCATGACGTCTGCATGTGAAGGAGCTCGAGCGCACATTCTCAGAGGGCCCCACAAACCAGTTCTGTACCTTTCTTTAAAATTATTTATTAGTTTATGCGATTGCTAGTCTCAAATCTGTTCTCAAATGAAATGCAATATTCTAAATAGTTATGATTTTCTCTCCTTTAGCCCTCATTGTCTGTTCTGTACATGCTGTCAGATGGGGCAACACATGAAGCCGTTCATCTTTTGTGCCGAATGCTAGTTTTTGATCCAGTGAGTATGATGTTTATATATTTAAGCTGATAACATTTGTAATCGTATTTAATACTATATATACTATTCATTTTGTATTTTGTAAATGTATTTTAAAAGTCTTCACTGCCGTCGGCGCCAGTAGCCTAGTGGTTAAGTTCGCTGACATATAGCACCATGGTGCTCATGGCGACCCGAGTTCGATTCCCGGCTTTAAGTCCTGTGCCGACCCTTTCCCTCTCTCTGCTTCTAATACTTTCCTGTTTGTCCTCCAGTATCCTATCCCAATAAAAGGTGAAAACCCCTAAAAAATGATTATTAAAGTCTTCTCTGCCAAGTTCATTGCCAATTTTATGTTGTTGTTTTTTTTTAAGTTAAAAGTCGGAAGTAATCTTAATGATCTCACTCTTAATAGAAAGTGTTAATATTAAATGCATTACAGATATAAGAGTCCGAGTTAAACTCAGGAACTGCTCTGAGTAGTGATGTCAGTTTCCTCAAATTCTCTTGATCGATTGTCATTTAAATAAACACTCAATGCCAATACTGGAAAATGGTGTATGTGTGTGTCTACATGAGTAAATGTTTGTTATTTTCTCTCATGTATATACTATATACATTTACCGGCCACTTTAATAGTTATACCTGTCCAACTGCTCCTTAATGCAAATTTCTAATCAGCCAATCACATGGCAGCAACTCAATGTATTTAGGCATGTAGACATGGTCAAGACCATCTGCTGCAGTTCAAACCGAGCATCAGAATGTGGAAGAAAAGCATCTGTGTGCACAAATGCCTTGTTGATGCCAGAGGTCAGAGGAGAATGGCCAGACTGGTTCGAGCTGATAAAAACAGTAACTCAAACCACTCGTTACAACTGAAGAGAAGAGCATCTCTGAATGCACAACATATCGAACCCTGAGGCAGATGGGCTACAGCAGCAGAAGACCACACAGGGTGCCACTCCTGTCAGCTAAGAACAGGAAACTGAGGCTACAATTCACACAGGCTCACCAAAACTGGACAATAAAAGATGGGAAACATCTTGCCTGGTCTGATGAGTCTTGATTTCTGCTGTGACATTCGGATGGTAGGGTCAGAATTTGGTGTCAACAACATGAAAGCATGGCCCCATCCTGCCTTATATGAACAGTTCAGGCTGGTGGTGGTGTAATGGTGTGGAGCATATTTTCTTTGCACATTAGGGCCCATTAGTACCAATTAAACACCGTATCAATGCCACAGCCTACCTGAGTGTTGTTGCTGATCATGTCCATACCTTTATGACCACAGTGTACCCATCTTCTGATGGCTACTTCTAGCAGAATAATGCACCATGTCATAAAGCGCAAATCATCTCAGACTGGTTTCTTGAACATGACAATGAGTTCACTGTACTTAAATGGCCTCCACAGTCACCAGAACTCAATCCAATAGAGCACCTTTGGGATGTGGTGGAACTGGAGATTCACATCATGCATGTGCAGCCGACAAACCTGCAGCAACTGCGTGATGCTATCATGTCAATATGGATCAAAATCTCTGAGGAATCTTTCCAGTACCTTGTTGAATCTATGTCATGAAGGATTAAGGCAGTTCTGAAAGCAAAAGGGGGTCCAACCCGGTACTAGTAAGGTGTACCTAATAAAGTGGTTGGTGAGTTTTTTATAATTTATGCAGTATATTGAGGAAATTTCCAGAGAATGTGAAACTTTTTCTATAATCATAATCTAAATGTACCAGTTGAGTTAGTTGATTAGCTAAGCCATTCAAAACAATTAACGATCAGATAATACGTTCTACAACGCAACATTTTTGCTTAATTTTTCCCTCGCATCTTCTGTATATATTTTGCATGTAAGCTGTATGTTCCGTTTACTTCCGTAAATTGCAATTAAATCCAAATCTGTTAATAATGTTGGAAGACTGTATGTTTCACTGTTTTTTTGTTATGTAGGAAGAGTAATCTGTTAAAAATATGGCTGCGCTGTATATCAAATATTCGCAATTTAAAATGTTTTTATTTATGTTAGTTAACTTTATTAAAATTGAAATGATATGAGAACTTTTCTTTTTGTAAATATTGTATTGAATATCGCATTATTAACATGCTATTGCAATTTGTCTCTTTAAAAGGTGGGACATAATGCATAAAAGATTAGTTCACCCAAAAACAAAAATTAATTACACTTATGTTGTTTCAAATCCCTCAGGCCTTCGTTTGTCTTTTAAGCACAAATTAATATATTTTAGATGAAATCTGAGAGCTCTCCATAGACGGCAACGATCTCAAGACGATCAAAGTCCAGAAAAGAAGCCAATAACTTTGTCAAATCTTTACACGTGACTTAAGTGTATCAACTGTAATCATACGAAGCTCCAAGAACACTTTTTATTTTATTTCTGTGCCAATAAACTGTACAAATGCCAATGTGTTTAAACCTTTGAATCAAAATTTGAAGCAGTTACGTGGATATAGGCGAAAATGAAGCTTTTGACGTCACAGATTATGTCAAAACTAATCAAGCTCCAGTACACTGCTTTACTGCGAGATGTATCTTTTTTGATATATGCTTCGAAGCCTTGGTGCGCAACGTGACATTACTAATGATTCACTAATTTAAAAAAAGTGAACGATTGGTTGATATTTTACATTTCTGTGCAGAGAGGTCATGTTTGATCTTCGATTGGTCTTATGCAGTCACATGATCGCAGGTCAGAATTCAACAAGCTTGAACTTTGCAATGCAACGAACTGCGAAACCTGTCACACAAGCTTGCGTTTCCAGTCGGTCGCAGTCGCATACGTATGAATGGAAGTCTATGGGGCGAAAAGTGCAGTGTGACCGCGGCTTTAGTGTGTGCATTAACTGTGGCCAATACAATGTTTTGTCATTACAGCCTGTCAGATTATCAGCAATGATCATTGATTTCCCTGTTACATCCCTAGCTGTGACAAATACTTTGTTTGAATTTGGTTGAAATATTATTAAAGGTAATAGTCTTGTATTTGTTAATCTACAGGCCAAGCGCATCTCCGGCAGTGACGCTCTGTCTCACCCGTATCTGGACGAGGGTCGTCTGCGCTACCACACTTGCATGTGCAAGTGCTGTTACTCTGTGCCCAGCGGGAGGGTTTACACCCGAGACTTTGAGCCTCCTGCGGATCGGCCGTTCAGCCACAACTATGAGCAGAGCATGCACTCCGTCTGGCAGGGCAAAGGTGATGGTATTTTCAGGACTCCAATCCAGGTGCCCAATCCTGTTCTTGGGAATCTAACTTTCTGCAGAGTTCAGCTCCAACTCTAATCAAACAAAGCTAATGCCAAGTTCAGACTGCATGATTTACAAAGTAGTCGTGTCACAGATGTTTTCACACTGAATGACTATCTGGCCTAGCGTTTTGTCGCTAGGCCGTGTTTACACTGCAAGATGGATCGGCGACAGGGGCATTCACATTGCATGACTTTACAATTGGAAGAATCGCCGGCAACTTCGTCCAAACTAAATCTCACAGCCAAAAACACATTGTAAATCTTTTGTTATTAACTACATAACAAGAAAGAAGCCTTTAATTGGGTAGAAAATGTACATATTTGCTCACCTGGGTTTGGAGGGAATTAGCAATTTCTCCTCAACTTTCTTTTTTAACTTTCTGTATGAATCGTCAAACAGACACGGGTGTTCCTGTCAAACCTCCACTAGTTTTTCCTCCATTTCTTGGGTCCAAATAAACCGAAAATGAGCACTTTTAACTTCTCCCTCAACCTCCCGCTGGCCTGCAGGTACACAAACAAACACACAGAAGCGAATGCTGCTCTCTCATTGACTGTTGGCGATCGCTGATGTTATTTTCAATTAGAACTCATTTCACACGGCATGATTGGAATCGCAGACAGCTCCAGATATTTAGCACGCCAGATATCTCACAGGCATCGTTGATTCTCTCAGATCGCGTCTTTGATAGTTCATACTGTGTGATTGTCTCTCGCGTGCACCGGCACCAATTTGCCTGTGATTTCAGGCATTTGTCTGCGATTTCTCAAAACCTGTCGGCGAATCAAAATCGGGGCTAAAATTATGCAGTCTGAACTCAGCATAAACCAACTAAGGCCTCATCCATAAACTACTACTGAGTAGGTACTGCATTTGAATTTGAATGTACTACTCGACCATTAGAAAAGTACGTTCTGTTCAGTTTGAATGAGAGTAGTATGAATGAAACTGACGTATTACATCCACTATTTTGTCTTGATCATGTGACCAACCCACGTCAGTTACGTCGCTTCACTTCCATTCATGAATTCTCTTGGAGCATCATGGGATAGCGTAGTATACATCAGATGTGCACTTTAGAATCGAACTGGAAGAAGTAAGTCGGGTACTTCTCTCATACTGTTTTCTGAGTTCTATGAATTCGGACATACTACTTGGCTCGCATACTGTTTTTAGCGTACTATATAGTATAAAAATATGTGATTTCAGATGCAGCCTATGTAGGATCTCCAGCAACAGAATTGGGCACCCTTGTTCTAGTCCTTCAAGACATGAAACCGTATCATTGTTTGATACAAAGAACATGTTTTGATGACCTGTTTTCTTTCATCTCAGAGCTCATCCATCGTTTTATAACAGAGCACCAGCAAGGCAAACGAGTGCCTTTGTGCATCAATCCCCAGAGTGCAGCCTTTAAAACCTTCATCAGGTCAGTGGTACAAACATTTCCTGACAGAACTTTTGCACATGCACAGAATTAAAGAAAACATTGAGGCTTAATGTTTACTCATTTGTGTAGTTCATTTGGAAGGTGCTTTAGCTTTAATAATTGTTGTTGATTTTTTTATTATTATTATTTACTTAGAGCGCTTTAAAGCATGTTTTTAAAAATGTGTCTCCAGAAGGATTATTTTAAAAGTTATTTATCATATCAATCTGCAAAATGGTATCTAATGTTTCTAATGTAAATTAATGTATTTAATTATTAATGAATACATTGATGTATTTGTATATTCATTAATCATCTCTTATTGAATTATAAAGTTGTTATTAGTATGTGATATGTTTTTATCTATATTCATCTTGCCATAAAATGGTTGTAAGTTGCTGATTTGGGAATAACTAAATAAACAAAGACATAATCAGTGTAGCTATTATTTGGTCTATTATAATAATAAATAATAACAATATTAATAATAATAATAACAAATAAACAACAAAAACAACAACAATAAACATTATTGATAGTATTATTAGAGGTGGTGGTATTTGTGTGTTTTTAGTTGCTGTATTGTTAAAGGGTTTAAGTTGATTCTTAAAAAAAGATTGTTGTGTTATTTTAATGTTGTTTCTGGTGTTGTTTTTATTAATATTATTATTACTTTTATTTTTTAATAGTTTTATTTTATTTTACCATTGTTTAACCAGTACGTCTCATTAAGATTAAAATCTCTTTTACAAGAGAGGCATGGCCAAGGTAACAGCTATACAGTAAAACAATTTTATAATGCACCACAAAAAAATAATCACATGCTTTCAATACCGCTCTCTTTATAATACCTTAAAATAACAAAAATACACCATTTTTAGTCTTTTTGCAAATTATTCCATGCTCAAGGTGCACAATAATAATGAAAAAGCTGTTTTCCCCAGCTCTGTGCTAACTCGAGGTATATAACTATGTGTGCATCTTTTTGACTGTGTACTTGTCTATTTGTGTCTACATGTGTAATGTGTGTTTTTCTCTCCGTATTTATTGTCTTTATGTATGTATTGTCTTTTACATGCTTATTGTCAACATTGATAATAGTATACGGTTTTGTTTTTGGAGTATGTCATTGTATTTTGCACCGTCTGGAGCATGCACCTAAGCTTTTCACTCATCAGAGTACATGTAATGTAACAATAAAATTAAAAAATAAAGTGATTTAATTTGATTGGATTTAAAAAGCAAACACTTGGAAGAGCGTAGCTGGTAATTCCCAGAACTAAGACAAAGAAAAGTACAAAGATAAACTGGAAGTTTAACTAACATAGCTATAAAGATAAAAATATACCAGTGCTGTTTTCTACGTGCAGCTAGTGATGTCCAGCCCACCATCTCATATAAAATGCAATGACGAGTATGGGATTTTGCATTTGTAATAAAACGCAGTGAAGCATAGTATACAGAATCAAGTCTTGTTAGAATAAAAGATGCCGCATACAAGTATAATATATCACAATAATCAGATAAAATATCACCAAAGCACAGATAAAAAAGTTTCTTTTTAGCATTAAAAGTAAAATGTATTATTATTATTATTATTATTATTTATAAAATAAAAGTCAAGCTTCAGTTTTAGCTTCCCAATCAGATCAGCAATGTGTACATTAAATAAAAGCTTATCATCAATCCAGATACCCTAGTACTTGTAAGAAGATACTCTTTCATTTGTTTTTCCATCAGATGTAAAAATACTAAGATTATCAAATATTTGTGCCTGAGCTTTTGAGAAAACCATACATGTTGTTTTAACTTAAGTTATTAATGTAAATTTGAAACCTTTTAAGTATATTTTGAAGTTGTTTATGTAAAAAGCTAGTGTTGATACAGTAGTCTATTTAGCTTTACACATAAGCTGTAGTAGTAGGCCTGTGACCTTTGTGATGATCACTGATGATTCATCTTCAGCAAATTACTTTCTCTTTTGGCATCTTGTTAAACCATTCCTGTTCTTCATCACTGTCTTACCAGATCCACAGCCTGGCATTCCTCAAAGGTATCAAGGAAAGAGGAGAGATGAGTGATGAGGTGGATTCTGGGAAGTGTGGATCATAGGAGCGAGCTTGCATTGGAGATGATCGAAGATGTTCTTGATGGATCACACACCGCTTTTCGAACGAAGTCTCAGCACTCACCGTATTTGGGGGGTGGGGGGGTTAACACATTTTTCCAGTTCCACACAACACTTAAACAAAAAAAGAGCTTGAGATGCTGCTGAGAACACTTTTATACAGAATGTGTGCGATTGAGGATTATGGGAAATCGTTTTTTCCATAGGAAAAAGAAAAAAAGAATCTCATGGATTGTTGAATTTTGAGCCAACATCAGTGTTGTGCAATACAGATTTCTGGAATAATGCAAATATGACAAGACTGCGCTGACCAGCATCAGGATCAGTGCCCACAAGCCCACAGCATCGCCCCCGCGGCCATCTTTATCCTCCAAACTCTGTCCATAGACTTTTATCACTGTGTTCCTTTTTGCGGGTTCCTTATTCTTAGAAATTCTGCTAACCAAAAGTACTTCAAGTCTTCTTATTTTGTTACTACTTCCTCATTCTTTCTGTTCAATATCGCTCGCATTTCTTTATTTTCAGTGTTTCTTCTCAATGAAGCATCCTGCGCAAGTCATGCTGTATTCGAAGGCTGTATAGGTATGACGTCCATATTTGTTTTGAAACATCTTCCCAAAAGGTCCCGTCCCCTATCAGGACCAAACCAGATTGACGTCAGTATCCTGCGTTCTGATTGGGTGAGGCAGAGAAGATAGATGGAACCTTTATTTATTTTCTCTTCTTTAATTTATTGTCATCTTGTCCAGCTTGTTCGGTGTTGTGTTAGGCGGACCAGAGTGAGATACCTGGTCTGGCTTGTTTTTATTTTTATTTTATTTTATTAGCTGTGCAGTTTAGGGAATGTGCAGTGTTGTACCTTTTTCGGATATTTCATTACCTCAGCCGGCCCTCAGAGCTGGTGTATATATAGAGACTCAACCCAATCGTTTATCAGAAATGTACTGTAATGCATTCGAATGACGTCAGGTGTGCGTGCGTGTGTGTGTGTGGAGCTGGACCGCAATCAGTCATTTTAGTTTTCCTTCAGATCGAGGAATTATTGGGACGGTGATGCTGCTGTTTGTGTAATACCTCCGAAACCTCCCCGACTTATTTGTAAAAGTAAACACGTCTACGACTCAGGTTTCATATTACTTCAATATGGACTGAAGACGTGGGTTTAGACAGATACACTGTATATAAGCAGTCGACGGTGCTGTCCTGGTTGAAAAAGTGTGGTACTGTAAATGTTTGCTTCCTACCACCAGGTGGCAGCATAAGCGCAAGGCAAGATTGGCTATATCAAGGCAGTTCCTCATCAATAATGTCTCTCAATGCATGTGAGTATGGACTTCACTTGGATTTGCAATTGCAGTGCATTGAGTTTTATTTTAGAAACTTTTTATATGTGCTGTTGCTATTTATGTTTATGATAGGAACACGTTTGGTTCTTTTTAGGGCTTATGTTTTCATGTATTGTGACCAATTTATTTAGTTTTTTATTTTTTGGTGTTTTTAAGACCACTTTTGCTATTGTGTTGGTAGAAAAACTAGCAAAATAGTGACACCGGAATGAAGATCAGTGGGTTGGTATAGTCATTTTTTGTGTCTTACCGACTGCCAAGCAGAAAGTGAACTTTTTAAGTAAATGGTGAATTTCCTTTTAGTCGTAAGATAATAGATGTTAGACATTTTTAAGATGAAACTGAAAACTTGATATTCGTGTTAATGACTATTATGGCTTTGGAAAAAAAATGATTGAACAGTTGTTTTAAGATGGTTATTTTTTTCCTTGTTATATGTTGTTTTAGATTTTTTTTTCTTATTATTTTGTCTTTGCATTTTAGAAGAAAAAAAGTTTTGGAATTTTGTGTTCCCAACAAATACTTGAAGTTTTTAAGAAAAAAGAGAGAGAGAGAGAGGTGCATTAGGGTAAAATAGACATTAAAGAAACAGACACTGGAAACCTCGCCTCCTGCATCTTATTTGTTTATCATCATAAATCAAATTTAGTTTGCAGCTAATGGAGACATTGAAATACTGCCTTATTAAAGGTCTGTAAATAATCTGACCATTTTGTTTCTTTAAAGAAAAAAAATCATTGACAACATAATGCATACGACCCTTATTACATATAAAAGCTTTTTGCTACTTCAGTTTCATCACAACTTTGAAGGGCACCAATTTTACTCCCTTTACAGGATGTAAGATAAGCCTTTAATGTCTCCAGAATGTGTCTGTAAAGTTTCAGCTTAAAATACCTATCAGATAATTTATTATAGCCTCCAGAATCTGCCCATTTTGGTGTCTGAATTCATTCTAGGTGTTTTTGTAGCCTTTGGCTTTAAATGCAAATGAGCTGCTTCTCCATGCCCACCGTTCCTATGTGCGTGTCTGCTTCTCATCATACGTTATGTCAGATAAACAGCCATCAGTAATAGAGACAAGCCGCCTTTCCACTGCACACGACAAGCGTCAGACCGGAGAGTCCAATGGAGAGTAGTCTAGGAGCGTGGAGTTTCGATCATCTCCGTATGTGGAAAATTCATATCCGATTTGAGCTGCGGATGCGTAGAAATATTTGAACTTCTGCGACTAGACCGTATACCACCGGCTGACCAGATGTGATGTATTCCAGTGTTGTCTAAGCAGGTCTGTGCGCGCGAGATGAGAAATTGTTTTTTTTGTTTGTTTTTTTCATAGTTTTTGAATCAGAAAAAAGTCTATATTAAAAAAACGTTTCCATTCATAAATAAGTAATAATTTTTTTATGTTGTCTCCACAATCTCTCCAAAATATTTAGCAGTTTATGAGTTTCTATTATTGCATTCATTCAACCACGGTGAACGCACAGAGAATAAAGGCTCTTTACTCCTTTATTTCGGACACTGCGAGAACCGCTTCTCTGCCATGGTGCATGACATAACTGAAAATTCTGTGCGACAGCCACAAGGGGGAGTACTCCGACACTCGTGTCCAAGTGTCGTGTGCAGTGGAAAGGCGGCTAGAGATTAATAAAGCTGAAATACAGCTCATTCGTCAAAAATACCAAGTAAGTTTATTTAATGTATTTTTGGTGGAGTTTACTCAAGCCTTTCTGAAATGATGAGTCTCACACAAATGCCGTTTGCCATACACACACACACACACACACACACATTAGCATTTACTGACACCATGCGACCATGGTGATTATAGCGGTTAAGAATTAGAGATTTTATTGTCTTTATTACAAACATCCGGTTTTAAAAACGTTTTAACTTATAAGAATCACAGAGAGTTGGAACACATATTTGAATCCCAGTTCATTTGCAAAAAAAAATAAAACTGTACTGTGGAGGTGTATACATGTTATTATAGAAACATGATGGCTGTGTCAATCAATTCGGTGGGTGGAGAAAATTCGGTTGGGTTTGTCACTCCAATATGACAGTGAACACACTATAGCTACACACAGTTGTGTCCAAACAGCTTACAAATGTTGATTTTTATCACAGGTGCCCTTTAAGTAAGACTTTGATATAAAAGCTCTACCAAAAAAAAGGTCTTTGAGTAATAAAAAACTGGTCACAAATTACTAATCTGTTACTCTGAATGAAATCCTAATGGATCAAATGCCTCGTGTATAATGTGTGTGTGTGTAGGTCTCATTATAAATGTACATGTACACACAAGTTTTCAGATTTGTATAAAGCCATATGTGCTTCCGAATCTGCAGTGGGTTCAGTTAATTTTAAATGCTATGTTTAAGTCCCCGTAACCATATTTATACAATTTGTGACCCTACCTTCATTTTTATTTCAGTGTGTGTATTGCCTTTCAGACATAAAACAGTTGCTAATCTATTGCAGTTGCCCTAGACCAGGGATGCCCAAACGTTTTCGTATAAAGGGCCAAAAACCAAATATTATTGAGAGCTGTGGGCTGAAGATACATATACCAAGCTATATTACAATAAAGATTCCATGGGTAATTTCCTAATTTATTCCATAATATTTAAAAATAGAAAACTTTACTTTGAATTGTATTAACTAATGCAGTATAACTTTTTCAATTAGAACTTATTGCAATTATTGCTGAATACACTAGTCAAGCAGAATCTGCCTTTGCCTTGATTCCCTTACCAAAGTCTCTGCATTGTCCTCTATCAGTCGAGTGACAGTATGTACATTTTAAACTGAATTACAGCATTTAAATTGAAACATTTCTATTTCAGTTAGCCTTTTTTTGTAGCTTAACAAACAAAGGGTTACATTAAATTTGACATTACAATCTCTAAATCATCCCCATCATTCTCCCGATCTTCTCAGATGGGATGATGGGTCAAATCAAAGGTTACCATGGGCCAACTTTGGCCCGCAGGCCCTAGTTTGGACATCTTTACCCTAGACTAATATGAGTATTTCTTTTAAAATCTAGTTTTTCAATTAAAACTATTGTTACAGCTCAGCAAATAGTACCTTAAATGCAAAATTGCATGTTTTTAGACTAAATGTAGCTGCGGCAAACAAGATGCTGCTTTTTTTTATTTTGAATGCTTTGTGAAAATTTGTCACTGAATAATTCTGTGAATCAATGAAATAACTATTTAAAAATAGGATATAAGATAATGTTCTCTTAACACATTTAAATATTGTATGCATGTTGTATTGTCAAATACATTTTAGGGTCCAAGGGCCTGATGTTTGAACAGAAATGTATTGCCCAGTAGTATTTATTATGAAAATATATTTGACATAAGCTAAATCCTAATAGTTTTCCCAATCATGTCTGACAAAATCAAAATAGGCTGTATTTAATATAAATGTAATATTACATGTGTGTTATAAAGCAGTTTATGGAGTGGATACTAAACTCGCTACATAGCAACATTGCCATGTCAGGAACTGCATTGTGTGCATAATTGATTTGCTTAAATGGCATTAATGTACTTTTTAATTAAAGCATTAGCATATTGATTTTTGTTATGTAAACAAACTATTGACAAAATACCACACGTTTATTCTAAATTTAAATCACCCCCTTTTTATAAAATGTAAACAAAATCTCTATTTTAGCGATATAATAATAAATATTCAATCAAAATATGAACACATTTGCATAGCTTGCAAAATAGGACTCCCTCCTAAACAATGAATGTTGGTGACAATAAAGGCGTCGGACCATAAATAGTTAATACGGTCTCGCACTATCAGGTCACTTTGTTTTTACTCGCCATTGGTCGTGCTTACTGTCAATCATGCCGTAAGCCAATCAACGCTGGGCAAATACGTCGCGTTCCTTTTGTTCGGCCTATCAGCAGATAGTTACTAAGAGTCGCGGTGCAGATTTAAAAGTAAAATTAATCTCTTAACAACACATTTACGACCGGGGCCGTTCGCAAAGACGTTATTTGTAACCCGAAAGCGAATCACAGTAAGTCAAACCGGCGTTTTCTCCGTTTCCTCATAATATTTACTCCGTTTTTCGGAGATTTGTAGCTAGAGACAACCGCTGTATTCATCCTCCAAGCCAGGCTTTGAGTCATGTTAGCACAGCGCTAGCCCGAAAGCTAGCGTGACTCCCTTTCTCTACTTTGTATACAGCCGAATTAGAATACCGCCTCTATTTAGACAACTTTCGCCATTTGGTTCAGGATTTGCACATGTTTTGTAGTCAAATGTGAGCCATTCCACCTTCCTCGCCACCCCCCGTTCCCACTTGTTTTGTGTAATCCTAGTGAGGCGGTCAGAGAGGCAGAACCGGGGACCACAGTGGTTGCCTGGATACCTGCTTCTCCCTTCATCCACCTGGTCCAGGTATCCGCTCTCCGCCACGGCAGCCTACATTTTCATGTAAATAAGTCATTTGCAAGGCTAATGTTTGAGTGTGGTCACATCTGACCACTGCAGCTTTTGATCTGCTGACTCAGCTCGAGTGAAGAGCTGACCAGATGGACGCGGATCAGCTCTCTTATATGTAGGGATGCGCTCGTCTGCTGGACAGGTGGATGAGGACAGACAGCTCACAGATGAACTTTGCATTTCTGTCGTCCTTCCTTGAAAAAATTCTCTCCTTGCTGCTATTTTAATGGTTGTATTTTCCCAGCAGGTGCTGTCAAACCAAAACGGTGAAGCTTTCGGGGATCAAGCGCTTTGGATGAATTGACAACAACATGTGGACCGTCTCACAGATGCCTCCTGGACCTTGTGATCCGATTTCTGCAAGGCTGTGACAGGATTGTTTTGGCCTTCCTCTGACGCTGCTCGACCTTAATGTAATCTTTTCCCCTTATTTTTGATTGCTATTTTCTGCTCTTGTTTAGTTTGATCCTTTGATTCTTATGCTGTTGTCCGTGATTTACGGTTTAACCCGTTTAGACCCCAACGTAAATTCTCACTTACTTTTTTTGTTTATATCATATATATATATATATATATATAATACAGAAAAGAAACTCGTATGGTTTCAGTTTCATTACTATATTCAAACAAATTTGTAGATCATTTGTGTATCATTTGCTTGTAACAGCAATAGCAATATAAGTCTGGCCAGTGTGTATTGACTGTCCACTTTGTGTCTCTTTGGTTATAGACCATTTTGAGGGATGTAAACCAAGACAAGGGTCCCAACGTATTTCCTGTTTTACATTTTCAATCTCTATAGCTTCTGAGAATCTAAAATGAGACACATATTGATAAATAATAGCTGTTTTAACATGAAGTTATGATTGAAATGCCTCTTGTTACAGTTCGATAACAAGCAGGAAATGTTCATGGGACAATGAAATCACCATTACAATGGTCATTTCATTGTAATGAGAAAAAGTTTGAAGCTCACAAAGGGATATAACGCCTGCTAGAGGACATACTTGGTTAAGTAACGTTTATTTATATATTTTATTAAGCTCTTATATCTGTCATGCAAATGAAACTCTTAATCAGATCAAATTAATTTGCTGTGCCCTTTATGTTGCGGTGTCGTGCTGTAGTATAATCACACAGTTAACTAGAGATTAGTGTTAATTAACAGCATGTTGCTGACTAAAGAGCTGTGGTTAGCTGCTTGCACAATTATGCATGCTATATTGCTATTATCCGTGTTGGCTTGGGTTTCCTCTGGGTGCTCCTGGTTCCCCCGCAGTCCAAATACATTCGGTATAGGTGAATTGGGTTAGTTAAATTGGCCGAATGTGAGAGTGTGTTGCTCAGTGTTGGCGGTTCATTCCGCTGTGGTGACCCCAGATTAATAAAGGGAATAAGCAGAAAAAGAAAATGAATGAATTAATGAATGAATATTGTTATTATTATAATATTATATATTTTTAAAACCTGTAGTGATTATTCGTCCTGTGTAGGCGATTAATTGTCATGCAGATGATCATGATTAATAATTGCATTCTGTTTTGTTAATGTCACTTACAGTTTAAGCCTAGCATGTTTTTTTTAATTGTTTCCAGTGTAATAGTATGATTTATGATAAAAATAGACCCATACTTTTCACATTAACGCCATGGGAATTAATATTATAGCACAATTTATCTTATGTGAATGGAAAAATAGGATTTAAACTTTTTTTTATTTGATTTATGATTTAAAAATACCACCATAATATGTTGTGAAGACTTATTAAACAATATAACACAACGTAACAAAGTGTTACCTTTAAATATTTCAGTTTTCTCGAATAGTTTAGCAATTCAATTATGTTAGCAATCAACATAACGATCATGCATCAGTATATAATCGTCGTAAATAAGCATAATATAATATTGATTATGCATAAACTTCTAGATGTCGTGGCTTGCCACTGCAATGGAATTAGATTATAAATACGAAAACAGAAATGCTGATGTGTGTTGTGTCTCCGGGTCTGAACGGGTTACAGCAAGAGTTGCTTGCATGGCATGGACTGAACACTGGTGCACAATAATAATCATATCGTGTTGGGGACTCGGGGGGCGCATCCCTATTTTGGCAGCCGGTTTTTTTCCATCAACCATGTGGGAAGAAAAGCGATCCATTACTGGCTGCCGAGAGCACACACGCAGCCAGCGGGCCTATCGCATGCAACCTGTTAGCTAGAGGTCCCGACGAGACTCCCTGTGCCTCGCGGCGCGTCGCGTGCTGCTGGACCGCTGGCGAGGACACAATAGGATGGGTGCCGCTAGCCAGCTAGCTATAAAGGTAGCGATTTTGAGTGCTGTTGTTTATACGGACGGAGAAAACCATAGCATGACCCGAAATGACGAATGCAACAGTGGTGTGTTTTATGGTATATTGTTCGCGAGATTTAGTGTGTTTGAAAACTGAACCCGTCATATTGTTGCGTCCGTGTTGATGATGATGTGTGTGTGTGTGTTCATAATTTGACGTGCGCCCTGCTCGGTCTCTTGAATTATTTGCGCGTCGCATCAGATTCGTTTAAGCAGGCTTGCATGACAGCACTGCACTTCTCGGATTTGCTGTGATGTTTAGATTTGGACGGAAATTACATTTCCTGACACAGCTTTTGTGATTGGCTTGCTACAGACATGCATCCACAGTCCCACTTTAGCAATAACACACTCCCTTTCACCTCCTCCCACAAGGTTACCCTGGCTGTGACCATAGCACTGAATGATGTCCTCCACCCTCCCATTATTGAAAACACACCCGTTTTCCTTCTTTCTTTTCGGTCTCCCCTTGTCTTGATGCCCTCCCTCTCCCTGCAGTAATCTTTCTAAATCTGTTGCTTGCTAATCCTTTCCGTTCCTATTTCAGTAGGGCTGTACAGATTCTCCCTTTTTTATATAGATATATAAATCTGCCAGTTGTGCGGAATGATTTAAGGAGTCCTTGCAATGCAGTAATGAGATGAGAGGATGCATTCACTATGGGATTGTCCTCCTGAAGATACCTGGGGATTCTATCTGTGTCGTGTCATTAAAATGTATGCCCTGTTAAATAGACTTGAATATGACTTCAGTAGTATACTTAACGGGATAGTTCACCCAAAAATGAATTTTCAGCCATCATTTACTTACCCTTAACTTTAGGGATGCACCGATCTGGGTATCGGGTCGATACTTGGTTAAAATAGTCATATTCGTATCGTGCATGAAATACCGAAAGCACTCAACAGTATTTCACTACGTGGATGTGGTTTGTTGTTCTACCTGACTTTAAAGTCTAAATGTATTAATCAATGTATTATATATTAATAGCTTAGTCTTTATAAACAATCTATTTATAAAATGCATTATTAACCAATCTATAGGCTACTGAAGAATGTATCGAATATGCAATATGATCACGGTGAAACAAGCTAGCGCTCATTTTATATATAAACTTTATACTCAGATGCTTAAGACAGAATAAAAAAAATAATGACTTGTATTACTTGTATAGCAAATAGGCCTATATGGCAGAGGTTTGTGATACAGCAATTTACTATGGCTCATTAATTGCTTTATTTTCCATGAAGCCATCCACCTGCTCAGATTTGTAAGACGGGCTTGAACAAAAATATATACTTCATATATTTTTCTTGGACAAATGATCTTTTTAAAACAAATTTCGTTTGGTAAAATTTGTATCTTAATTTTAATGTATGTTTTGTTGGTCAGTTATCTATAAAATAAACCAGAACCAATAACAGAGGTGATGTGCTTCAAAACAAGTCCGCTATGTATGCTTCAATGCCAAAAACACAAACTGGTTTGTTAAATAAAATAATAATCAAAATCAAGTTAAATATGCGTCTTTTCAGAAAAGCCTATATTAAACTGTTTTCATTGTTAATGACAAAAAAATAATCCATTGCATCTGTCAGTTTCAGTTTCAATCGCCTATATTCACAGTATTGAAAGTATTCCCAGATTACCTCGAAAGAACGAACTCGGTCGAAAGGACGAGGAATCGGTACTTGGTATCGGCAAGTACACAAATTAAAATACTTATACTTGTATCGGTTTGTAAAAAAGTGGTATCGGTTCATCCCACTTTGACTTGTTCTAAACTAGTGCCTGAACCTATCTATAGAGCTGCGCAACGTTAAATTGCTCTTCAGTGTTTGGACTCTCAGTAGTGATTATTAAACCACACTGAACTGAGCTAAACTGAACTGAACTTAAACACTACAAACTGAACTACACTGTTCCTATTTACTGTGACCTTTTATGTGAAGATGCTTTGACACAATCTACGTTGTAAAAGCGCTATACAAATAAAGGTGAATTGAATTGAACCTGACTGTAACCACTGACATCCATATTAATAATAATAATAATAATAATAAAGAAGCAATACTATGGACGTCAGTGGGTACATTATTCAAAACATCTTATTTTGTGTTCAACAGAAGAAACTCAAACTGGTTTGGAACAAGTCAAGGTTGAGTAAGTGATGGTTGTATTATTTTTTGGGTGAACTATTCCTTTGAAAGTGAGAATGTTTTGGTAACCTGATGCAGCACATTTTGTTTGCATGTTGCATTATAAAATTGCTCAATTGTGTTGACTGCAAAAGTAGATTTTTGTGGTCTAATGTATTTTCTTTGTTTACCCTCCCTATTTGTTTCTATCTTTGCCTTGCCCTTCTCTCTCATTCTTTCAGTGATCAGATTTTGGTGAGAACCACGTTATTAATATGCTAATTCAACGGTCAAACATAACGTCTGTCACTAACTAAACAGACATTACTCTGAAAAACGTAATAAGAATTCTATTACATCTTTGTCTTTACATGAATGGCAAGGCTGTGTTTACTCACATTTGTATTAAATGGGTATTTTTAGACACCTATTAAAACAAAATGCTAAAATTTGTGATGTTTATGCTCCTTAGACAGACAGTGACGTTGAGCGACATTTCCTGAGATTATGCTGAGCATCCTTGCAGCTGGCTCCATATTCTTCCCAGGCCTCTTTCTGCTGTCCAAGCGATTTCTGAAACATGCTCCTGGGCTCAAATGGAGCGAGAAGGATGCTGTCATCGTCTCATCCAGGTAAATAAGGGGAAGAGAAAGTGAGACGTGTCGAGAGGAGCTGTCAGGCTCAACCTACCTGGGTTTTGTTTACCTGTGTATCTAGTAAAGAACAATTTTTTTTAATGAACATGAAAGTATTAGCAGTTGATTTGTGATTTTTAGTAACTTTCAGTTAAAAAAGTAAAATAATAAATTTAATAATAATTTTTAATGCTTTTAATGATTTTTAATTAGTGATTGTGACTAGTGTAATCCTCTGTGTAAGCATAAAAATCCATCAATAAAATCTAAATAATTAAAAATATTACGTAATCTTCAGTGGCAAAAGCTTTATTGGTTAATATGATTTTACTTCGCACATTACATATACTTCACCATACGCTAGGACTGTCACGATATCTACATTTTGTTGTACAATGTATTGCAACAAAATATATTGTGATCAACAATTATCATTTTAAGATCATTTTATGCCACTCATTATATAATGGCAGAATGACAATATAATAGCATCATAATGCAAGTAAACTCTTCCAAAGAACACATAATATTTTATTCTTAACATTATTTAATTTTATTATAGTCATTTTAACAATTTAATAATTAGGCATTGAAATCAGAATGTGAAAATGCATATCCTAAATACATAAATATGTTGTGTAAGTGCAAGCTAAAAAGTAACAGAGGCTGTGATATCTGCTACCAGATCTATTTTCAGTTGTCAGACACCCATATGAAAATATATTATAGTAATTTGTAGTAAATATTATAGTGTTTTTGGGCAACGCAGTGGCGCAGTAGGTAGTGCTGTCGCCTCACAGCAAGAAGGCCGCTGGTTCGAGCCTCGGCTGAGTCAGTTGGCGTTTCCGTGTGCAGTTTGCATGTTCTCACCGCGTTCGTGTGGGTTTCCTCCGGGTGCTCTGGTTTCCCCCACAGTCCAAAGACATGCGGTACAGGTGAATTGGGTAGACTAAATTGTCTGTAGTGTATGAGTGTTTATCGATGTTTCCTAGAGATGGGATAGGAGTAGGATAAACTTTTTATTTGATAAGAAAAGATGCACATACACTATGATGGAAACACTTTCCATTCCACTATGTGCATTAAAAAAGTCATGTGATTTTGTAATAAGAGATCATGTGATGATCAAAATGTGTGTGAATGGACAAAGCAGCAGGCTGAGCACATTGTAAAACATCTGAAATGTTGTTTTGGTTTTTTTCTCAAATGCCTTAACCGATTCAGTATTAGTGTTATTATATTATCAATTACCTCCAAAACTGTCAAGAGTGTCTGCGCTCTGCGTCTCACGCCTTTAAACACCACCACACATTCATTGCATGTCGGCATCGTCTTCTGAGGCGCATGTAATTTATTAAATAAAGAAAAGACTCACGCAGCTTCTCCTACCACAGCTAATTTTGTTTTTACTGTTGGTATTTGGTGTCAGTTAATCAGGAAGTGACGATTTTGTTCTCTTTGATTCGTTGGATGGAAATGCTGCTATCTTCACATCTATATCTTTTATGCGATATTCCAGTTTTGCCCATAAATTTAATTAGCATTTTTAGTTGGAAACATAGCTACTGACACCTCCAGTAGAGATCAAGATCTTGCACAATCAGCTAAAATGTTGCTAGAATTGTTTTTTTTTTTTAATGTATGGGCAATATACAGTTGAAGTCAGAATTATTAGCCCCCCCTTGAATATTTTGTCTTTTTTAAATATTTCCCGAATGATGTTAACCAGAGCAAGGACATCTTCACAGTGTGTCTGGTAATATTATTTTCTTCTGGAGAAAGTCCTATTTGTTTTATTTCGCCTAAAATAAAAGCAGATTTAAATTTTTTAAAAACCATTTTCAGATTAAAATGATTAGCCCCTTTAAGCAATTTTTTTATTTGTTAGTCTACAGAAAAAAACATTAATATACAATAACTTTCCTAATTACCCTAACCTGCCAAGTTAACCTACATAACCTATTAAAGCCTTTAAATGTCACTTTAAGCTGTATAGAAGTGTCTTGAAAAATATCAAGGAAAATATTATTTACTGTCATCATGGCAAAGATAAAACAAATCAGTTATTAGGAATGAGTTATTAAAACTATTATGTTTAGAAATGTGCTGAAATAATCTCTTCATTAAACAGAAATTGGGGAAAAAATAAACAAGGTTTATAATAATTCAGGGGCGCTAATAATTCTGACTTCAACTGTATATTGCATCACCAAAAATGATTGAGGTCATGTCGATGTTGTGCGATAAGTCGATATATTGATTATTGTGACAGGCCTACCATACCCTGACACACACCTCTAAAAAAATGTACCGATGCAACAAAAGTATTCATCCAGAGCTTCTCCACGGGTCTCAAACCTTGTTAAATGCTCCCACAGCTCTCAGACCCACCAGCATTTGCCACTGCCACCAAGTTAATCAATCATAAATTTTGCGTTTTTGGTGGTTGTGATGTAGTTAAATTTGAGAGGTGTGCATTAGGGAAGTGTTTCCCTACCCTGTTCCTGGAGGCACACCAACAGTACATGTTTTGGATGTCTCCGTTATCTGACCCATTAACTTCAGGTTTTGGAGTCTCTTCTGATGTTATGATAAGATGATTCAGGTGTGTTTGATTAGGGAGAGGTTGAATATGTGGACTGTTGGTGTGCCTTCAGGAACAGGGTTGGGAAACACTGCATTAGGGTATGGCAAACACTGTAAAAAATGCTGGATTCCACAATTGTCCCAACGCAAATAGAGTATGTTAACTTGATTGTTTTTTACAAATTTAAGTAGATTGATCATAAAACAATTAAGTTGTTCCAAAAAAAAAAACCTCAAAAATTGTGTTGATCAAATCATTTCAAATAAGTAGTTTGAACAAGCAGCTAAAATGAGTGAAGGGTACGAGACCATTGTGACATTTGCGAAGGCTATGCCGGACCTACCGCATGCACTCAATGCAGAAGTCTAAACTGGCCTAAAATGAGCTCTCTTCTGCATTTGTGTAAGAACATCCTGTTCATTTGCATGTGTGTAAATGATTAAGAATAACAAATGGCAGTAAACTGTCAAACTACAAAGCTAGAACAAACCAATGCACTCAATAAAATGCTGCATGTTTAAACTACGTATTTAAAATGAGCTGAAACAACATAATCCTTGAGTTTTTTGGGGGATAACTTGGTTATTTTATGTTCAACCAACTTAAAATTGTACAAACCATTAAGCTAACTTAATTAATTTGCGCTGGAACGACATGAAGAGATCATGTGGAACCCAGCATTTTTAAGAGTATGTGTTTGACAATGCTTAAAAATTCAGATAAAATAGATGGAAAATACTAGTTTGTAATCTCAAGCAGCATAACAAGATGAATATTATGACAAAAAAATTGTGGAAGTGAATGAGACCAGAAGTCTCAACACATTTAAGTTGCAATGGCTGATTCTCTCTTACCTAAAAAAAAAAGATCAGTAATAATTGATGCATGTGGTGCTTTAAAGCTGAAACTTCACACACACATTGTTTGGACACTTACATGTGTGCGAGTTTTATTACATATTGTTTAAAAAATCCCTGCATAATATGATTTCTTAAAGATCTGCTGAGTAACAGTAGACCATTTTGAGGGATGTAAACAATAACAATGGTCCCAACATGTTTCCTGTTTTACATTTTTAATTTCGAAAGCTTCTGAGAGTATAAAAAGAGCCACATTTTGATAAATAATTTGATGATAGCTGTTTTAACGTTAAGTTATGATTGAATTGCCGCTTGTTACAGTTATGAAATTGTTTGATAAGCAGGAAATGTTCATGGGCCAGTGACATCACCACATTGAAAAAGTCTATATTGCATATGAGATTACATTTGGTTGCAGTGCACTGTGAGATGTATCGATGAGCTTTTCTCCTTGGCTTGGAAAGCTGCTGTGCAATTTTCTGTTCAAATGACTGTTCCTTTAACTGGTGTCATCACAATCTGCTATTACTGGTTTCAAGTATCTCCTGTCATAGCCAGTTATGGTTTCTTTCATGCATTTGATTTGTCACTTATGTTTCTCAGACTGGTGTCCTCCGTTCAAGCCATTATGGCATCCTCTGCTGGATACATCATCGCCTGTTCTTGTAAAGACATCATTGAGGACAAGTGAGTATCAGCTGCATTTAAACCGAGAACATTTTGTAGGACAATTCTCTGTTGTTTACACACAACACCGATTCACTTAGGTGTTTGTTTTCCCGCGTGTCTCTCTTTATTTAATTTGTGTTTGCATTTACTGCTGAGAATTTTCTCTTTTGTATGGAATTGATCCCAGATGTGTAGGAGTGCGAAAGTATTCCCTTCACTCCGAGTGTTTCTAAGAATGTGCCATTCCTCCAATGCACACCTTATGTCAGTGTAATCTAATTAGGCTCTCAACCTAATTAGTTCCTATCTGTGAATCCACTGTGGCGCACCGAGCCGGGGGAGGGGGAAGAGAGCAAGATGGAGTAGACGGGCAAAATATACTTGACGGTGACTTTTTATGACAGCTTTAGTCAGCGGTTTCAGCTCATTCCTCAAAACTGCATCTTAACACTCTGTTAAACCCATTAGACGCGTTCACACTGACGCTTTTGTGGGAAGCGATTGGCTGTAATTTGATTTGCCTCACATAATTGAATTTATCTTGTTTATCGTGTTTATTTTGTGCAATAAAGCAGCGCAAATAGGTCAGAGCAATCATGTTTCATAAATGATTTAAGCCAGGTAAACTCAATTACTCGGGCTATGTGTTGTGAAAGACTCTGTCAAAGAACAGGAGGACTGGGAATTAGAAAAGGGCTAAGTTAAGTGCTAGGCCTATTTGACAGGTCTCAAGTCAAGTCAGGGTTTAAATACAGGCATCAGCATTATGTTAACGCTATGTAACGTAATATGATTGCTTCAGTTTAGTATATTTTGGAAGTATTCATAGCTTTGGTAATGGATTTGTAACATATTAAATGACATGTTTTCCATCTAACTGAACATATTACTATTAGTAGTAGAAGGATTTTTTTAATGCTATACATTTCTATTTACTGTCTACTGTTGTTTTAGTGTCATAAGTAACTATTGAAGTAGTGTATATACAGCAGGGAAAATAAGTATTGAACACGTCATGTTTTGTTCCTGGCAAATAATATTTCTAAAGGAGCTGTGAACATGGAATTGAACCAGATTTTGGTAACAACCCAAACATAAAAATAAATTTTAAAAAATCTGAAAATTTTGTTATGTTATTAGTTAAAGAAATGTATTAAATACTTCATATAAAAGGCTTTTTTTGGTGATTGCAGCTTAAAGACGCCTCTCATATGGAGAATTAGGTCATGAATTGCTCAGATGTGATTTCTTTTTATTTTTTATATTTTATTTATTTTATTTTTTGGTAAAAATCTTGATGGTTCTGGTGGTCTCGTCTATCAAATCTGGTCCTAATTTAGTATTTTCTATTGGATTTAGGTCAGGTTATTGGCTGGGCCATTCTACAGCTTGATTTTTCTTTTCATTTGAGAGTTTTCTTGGCTGTGTTTTGGGTCGTTGTCTTGCTGAAATGTCCACCTTGGTTTTATCTTCATCATCTTGTTAATGTAGATGTTGGACCGTAACAGCTAATATTAATTTACATTGGGCAGGAAGGGCAGAGAGGGTTGCTGAAGAACTTCTGAGAGATTTCAGCTGCTGTCTGGGCTTTCACTGCCTTGCTACTCCTCCCTTTCTTCATGTTCAATACTTTTTCCCTGCATAATTTTTTTTTTATTTCATATTACCTAATTTTTAAACTAATTAATTGTTTTCTTTGCACATATGGATTTCTTTGGTTTTACTAACATACAGGGAAAATTAAAAGTCAGACAGCTGCTTTAGAAATATGTTTTCTGAGAAAAAGGGTGACATGTTTAATACAAAAGATAATATATATAGTACAATATATAAATGTATGGATATAATATTTTTGTTTTTTATTGAAATGAGAGTTTAATACTTAAATGTGTTCTTTTTTATTTCTGTAAAGGAAAAGCTGATTTTTCCTGAATTTGTTCAGTCTTCACTCTTCAGTGCCACATGATCCTTGAGAAATCCCTCTAAAATGGTTATTTTGTGCTCAAAACATTTCTTATGATCATTTCTAAAAAAAAAATTGTGGCATTTTTTGGAAACCATCATACATTTTTAAAGTATTCAAAACTCTTTTTTTAATGCAAGCATTTTAATGCATCCTTGTTGAATTAAAGTACTTAAGGGAAAAATATCATACTGACCCCGAACATTTGAACCACAGAGAATATTTAGTTTTCAAAAACAAACACTCATGCATCACAATCACAATTCTGTTTTAGATGCGACTCAGATGCTTGATTTGCTAGTCAAATTTATAAAGGAATACTTCCCCACAAAATGGAAATGTATTCATTTACTCCCTCTTGTTGTTGTTGTTGTT
Source organism: Danio aesculapii (assembly GCF_903798145.1). Taxonomy (NCBI): domain Eukaryota; kingdom Metazoa; phylum Chordata; class Actinopteri; order Cypriniformes; family Danionidae; genus Danio; species Danio aesculapii. Next base: position 19,900,292 of record NC_079437.1, on the reverse strand, counting down.
GTTGTTCTAAACCTTTACAAAAGAGACATTATATAAGAATCATAAAGGCACTGCTTTCAATACAACCTTCAATTTAAAAGCTCTAGAAAGCACTGAACACCATTGACTTGTTTATGGTTTTCAGTCATGAACATATCAGGATATTTTTAAAATTGTGAAAAGAAAATATGGATAGTTTATTCAATTAATTTTATTTCTGTTGCTCTTTTACAATGTAGATTATGTCAAAGCAGCTTAGCATAGATGTTGTAGGGAATTAAAACGGCATCAGTCCAGTTTTCAGAGTTGAAGTTCAGCTTAGTTCAGTTCAGTGTGGTTTAATTTTCACTGCTGAAAGTCCAAACACTGAAGAGCAAATGAAGTTTACAAGATCGTCACATTTAATGTGCCTTACTTGGCATAGTGTGTATACACTTGTTAAGTTGTGATGTGTGAAATACTGCTTCCGGGTACAAGCCGCTACTCATTTGAATTGAGAAAATATTTGTTTAGGAATTGTTTATGAATTTTATTTAAAGTCAGGGTGTAGTATCTGGACTTCTCTGCATCACAGACACCGTTATTTTAATAATGTATAAAAAACGCATCACTTATTAGACAAGTACATTTTGTTATTACCATTTGTTGAGTTGTCCCCGTACTGTTTGATGGAGCGATTGGACTCGATAGCCACTTTGCATGACGTCATCATTAATTTATTAAATGATTGACATTTAATTAGTATATATTAGATATAACACTTAGGCCCTGTTTACACTAATACATTTTAATTTTAAAGCGGTGTTGTAGAGCGAAAATGATCTACGTCCACAGTGGCATTTTATCTAGTGTTTCTGCAAAGATCTCCGTCCACACTACACAGCTGAAAACGCACATCACGTGACCACACATACTCTGGCATGCGCTGCAGCATATCTGGACTTCTGAGCTCCAGGCAGTCAGTGGGTGCTTTGAGCACAGAACCCCAGGTGAGAGCTGTGCACGTCAGAAAGTTCATCAAGTATCTACCGCTGGATCTCATCTCACTATATTGTTAAACGTGATGTTCATTCATCTTGTCTCTATCTAACGACTCTTTGGTGTTTTGAATCTATTACTTATTCTCAGGTAACATGTTTTGGCTGAGCGCAAAGATAAGTTAATATATAAATATATGTACACTGATTCTACACATTTGACTGACTGCTTGCCTTTATTTTCTATATTGTATAAACTTATTGTAGGTTATACTTTTATAATGGCCATTATTGATTATTATAACTGATATTCAGCAAAAGAGACCGGGTGTGTTTCATATTTTTCAATGAAAGTGAAAGGCAGTTATGTTATAGGCTCTCTTTTGTAACAAATATGCATACAGTGAAGATGACAGTCACATAAACATGTAGTCTTTGTGCATTTAATATTGAGAAAAAGCCCCAATCAGATTTAGCATTTTCACATGTCTTAATTTTCCCCCACTCACACTGATACGGAGCAGCAGTGTTTTAAAATGAAAATGGCCTCTTCAGCATTTCCAAAACGCTTTGTTTTCGGGGTTTGAAAACTCAGGCGTAGTGTGGATGGAAGGCATAACCGTAGCAAAACTAATGCGTTTTAAAATGAAAACGTATTAGTGTAAACAGGGCCTAATATTTGGCACAAATTGACTCCAAAAGTTGTGGGTTTCCTCACATTCATGCAGTCATCCCATATCACTTTCTCTATTCTTGTTTTCCCAGGCATTGGCTCACCACCAGCTATATCCTCTTTGCGGTGCCCTACTTCGTCTATGACATCTATGCCATGTTCTTGTGCTACTGGTACAAACTTCAGGTCAAAGATCACGAGGAGGAGAGCGAGACCAAACCGATGAGATCAGCCATCAAAGGATACCTGCGCCGCGAGTTTCTCATGGTCCTGCATCATGTGGTCATGGTCACTGTGTGCTTCCCCGTGTCTGTGGTAAGTGGACTGAGGGGTCTTCTGACATAAATGCGCACCTTTACATTAGCTAATGTTTATAAAGTGAATTATGGAGGCCCATCTGAGTCTGTTTGGCGTGTAGGAACAGAGTTTTGGCCTCATGACTGATGGGATCGTAATCTTGTAGTGTGCCTCAGTCCAAGTTGTCCTGTACCGGCCTGTGTACTTTCACCCTGTAATTATACTCCCCATCACTCTCCTTCTGTATCCATGGAGACTGTTGCTGTCGACAGCCATGCAGCAAGCAGCACCCTGGCATTAGCTGCACTTAAATGGCAACAAGTGTTTAGGACTGATAAGACAGGGGAACCTCCGCAGCACTTCCTCTGATAAAACCACACTAAAGCCTCTAACACAAGCCTCCATTTTCTTTCTTTTCTCTTTTCTGTTTTCTCTTCCTTTCCCTTTTAATTATTCTTGTTTGTCTCTTTTATTTCCTTTTATTTCCTTTTTCTTTCCCTCCCATTGATTTATTTACATTTACTTGGCTCCAATTTCTCTTTCCTTTCATTTAATCTCCTTTACTTTTCTTCCTTTTCTTTCCTTTCCCTTCCTTTTTATTTCCCTTCTTTTTTTCTTTCCTTCCCATTGATTTATTTCCATTAAATTGGCTCCTATTTCCTACTCATCCTTTCTTTCCTTTACTCTCCTTCCGTTTCTTTTCATATTCCTTTCCTTTTTTATTTCCCTTTCTTTCCTTTCCATTTACTTGGCTCTAATTTCTCTATCATTTAATTTTCTTTTCTTTCCTTTTTATTTCCCTTCCCTTTTTTCTTTCCTTCCTTTTCTTTACTTCCCATTGTTTTATTTCCATTTACTTGGCTCCAATTTCCCTTTCTTTTCCTTCCCTTTCATTTCCTTTCCCTTTCTATCCCCTAACTTTCCTTTCCATTGTCATTTGTTGTCATTTGTTGTCAATTTTCCTTTCCTTTTCATTTCCCTTGCCTTTCCTCTTCCTTTTATTCCTCTCCTTTCATTTTTATTTCCTTTGCCTTTCTTTCCTTCCCATTTTTATTTCAATTTACTTGCCTCCAATTTCCATTTATTCCCCCTTTGCTTTCCTTTCCATTTTTATTTCTTGGCTCCAATTTTCATTTCCTTTTATTTTTATTTCCTTTACCCCTTTTATTCTTTTCCTTCCACATACAATGCCTTCCATTTTCCCTTTCCATTTTTCTTTATCTTATTTCCTTTCCTCTTCTCCTTATCCTTACCTTTTCTTTTCTATCTTGGAATCTTCTCTCTTCTATCTATGCCTTTTCCCTTTATCCACTTATATTCCATTTTCTTTTCAAATCCTTGTCTTCCTCTTACCTTTTCATGTCCATTTACCTTTTTATCCCCCCCTTTCCGTCTTTCTTATTGTGTCCTTTCTGTTCTGTTTTCTTCTTTTTTTCCCCTCTAGTTCTGGAGACAGGGCAAAGGGGATTATTTCCAGGGTGTGATGTTTCTGGCAGAACTCAGCACCCCGTCTGTCTGTCTGGGAAAAATACTCATCCAGGTACTAAACACAAACAGTCATTCTCCTCCATCTTCCTGTGTTTTTCTTTCATTGTATCAGTGTGTCTTTCTTTTTACTGACCTAGACAAGTGGATTTTTTTGGTTTCTGCTTCTTTTCTTTTCTCAGTAGTGTATCTTAAAGCATCTGATTGATTGACAATGATTTTTCACTGACAACTCTCTGTTGTACATCTCCCTCTGTCACTTCTTCAGTGTTAATATGTGTTGGGGAACATTGAATCAAGGTTGTCAGGGTTCATTGCCCTGCCTATTAATATTTTTCTATCTTTTAAACCCTCTCTCTTTCTCTACTTCCCGCTCTCTCCTTTTTTTTTTTGTTTTTTCTTTGCCTCAGTACAAGCAACAGCACACTCTCCTACATAAAGTCAATGGAGCTCTTATGCTGGTCACTTTCTTCATCTGCAGAGTTGTTCTATTCCCCTACCTCTACTACGCCTATGGCAGGTACGGTCACTGTTTAACACTCTTATTTCACCTAATTTCTTTCCTTTTTTTTCTTTTGTCCGCTCTTTCTGCACTCAGTCGCAGTGCCTCTCGTATTAACATGGATTCTTAAATCTGGGTTTTCTTTTTTGGTCAGACATAAACATGTATCTAGTTAATTTATTTATGAAGTGCATTTGCTAACAGCCACACAACTGACCAAGAACTGTACATAAAATCAAACTACATACAGAGCAAAAATATTAACATGCATTTAAATGAAAAAAGGAGAGAAATAACAGAAACATTTAGAAATGGAATTAACCCGTAATATGTTAGTCAGCCAGATCAAACAGGTGAGTGTTTAAAAGTGATTTAGAAATGCATCTTATTTCTTACTTTGTACTGACCCAGAATTTTAACATGAGATCATTATAAATTATTGTAAAAACCACAGATAATCATAAGATTTGTTGTCTAGAATTGATTATAATACCAGGACCAAATTGGTCCTGAATAGGATGTTCTACCTTTTAAAATTGCAGCACTTGATGTATTATTCATAAGAATATAAATTTGAGCATCTGAAGTCTTAAACACTTGTACTACTAGTTACATTTCCTAAGTATGATCTTTTTAAATAAACCGCTGAGGACTTGTTCAAAACAGAATGTGGTTTTGCTTTTAACAACATTAGATGTAGTCTGGAATAAAACACTTCTTGATTTGCCATTTTAAAGCTTTTCTTTTAACTTCAGTTCTACATTTTTAGAATCATGTGAAATGCAAAAAACGATGCAAGACGCTGGTATAGAAGTAAAAAGGCCTTTCAACATGTTTACATGGGGGCAAAATATCCCTAGGGCTCCCAGGGACTTAAACAGTTATTAGAAAGATCTAACTGATTAGTAATTGATCCTTAAAGATGCAATTTTGGGTTTTAAATGACATGAAAATGCAACTCATGCAGTTTCTTTGTTCAAAATGTGAAAGGAACCATCACCTTATAGCTTCTGTATGAAAATATTTGCATTATCTCAAAAGGCCGGGTTTGCACCAGGACTATTATTCATATGATGGTGCATGAAATAAATTGCAAAGCCATTTTTAAAGACGCAGTAGATTTATTAAGTATAAAGTAATCTTAGTCTTTTTATTGACAATTCTCAATTCTCAAGTTATTACAAGTGAGGGAAAGAAAACCATAATACATTAATTTCACAATATTGAAGAAAACATATTGGGTGGTAATTAAACACATTCTTTACTCTCCGAACCATATTCAAAGGAAAATAAAGAAAGTAAACAACAAACACAAAAACAACAACATCAAAAAACCATAACAAATAAAAATAAATTAATTTTAAAAAGATATATTTTTTTAAATTAACAAATGACACCTAAGAAAGCCATTACTGTTAAATGTCATATATCAGACTTTCTAATACACTCTTGGAGGATTTTTTTTCATTCAAAAGCAAGAAAAAACGACAGATACAGAGAGGGTTAGATATGTAAGATGGGTAACATATATAAAAAAAGCTATTTAAAAAAAAAATGCAACAGAAAAGGCTGCCAAACTGTATAGAAATCTTCTGTTTTTTTGTTTTGCCATCACAGTATAAAGTAATCTTAAAGGAAATTCTATATATGTCACCAGTAAGGAAGTTTCAAATGATACTAAATATCACCCTAAAGCAGAACAGTGAAATAATTTCAGATATTCAAAGTGACAATCTGGCAATTTCTAATTATTATGGTGTATTGGCCATATTGTAGAGTAATATGATGGAGTAAGTCCTGCCTATGTTCAATGATAACTTCATTGTATCACTGCAGCTGTTGTTAAAGCTTCAGTCCCCATAGAAACTGTCAGTGACTAGAGAAGCATCTTTGGATTGTGCATTGACAAGACCAGCCTCAAACATGCACTTCTATTATTTCTCCTTTCAATTAGATAGTAGATGGGTCCGGCATGCCTGAAATAGCTACCTTGAGGCATTGCAAATTAGGGCTGCACGATATTGGAAATAAGCAGACATTGCAATTATGTGTTTTTGAGATGTTTGAGAAATTCAACTAATCTTTTTTTAAAGCTATAATCAATAAATGATAATGCCGAAATGCTTTAAACACAACAGTCCTATGCCTTAACAGCATATTCAAATGAAAATCTTTAACGTTATTAAGATTAAACTTTACAGTGACTCCACAAATCACATTCTAATATTGGGTAAAATCTAACATTGCAATAGTGTTGTTCTGCAATTTATTTATTGTGATATGAATACTATTATTTATTACATTTATTAGTTATTTATTACATTATATTGAATGGGATGAGTCTCAAGAGGAGTGAATTATGCATAAACTATAATAAACAGTGATCACAAATCCTTGTAATCTACAAGCATAGATGGATACAATAAAGAAAACAATACAATTGTGCTGTTTTATTGTTTTCCGTAGAGTCTAACAGTATTTAGGTACAGTAATTGAATAATCAAATGTAAAATAATACAGCATAGTATTTTGTTTTATGAATAATTCAGTAAAATGAATCGTTGTTAAAGTTATAAACGGTATAATTTCTTAGGCCTGAATGCTTTTAAAATCCTCATACAGTCACACACATTGAAAACCCATGCAATTCATAAACTATAATCCAGACTAAACATATCCTGCGGCGTGACGCTTTCGAATGATCTCATTGCGATATCAATGCTGAAGCTTAATATCGTCCAGCCCAATTCTAAACTATGGTTCTTGGTTAATTATAAACCTAACTTGACACTGAAGATCCTGCAATGTGACGATTGCAGATGTGCACATTGCAGTATTGATGCTGAAATTATATATTGTACAGGCCTATTGCAAACATGGCCGCATATTTATCAGACCTGGTTCTAAGGGTTATACCTATATTGATCAGATCTTCTTCAAAGGGTTGTACCAATAATTCATTACTGAATATAAGCTGACTGTACGCATGCTTGTTTGTGCTAATGTCACAGATACGCGTCCATCCCCTTCTACATGGTGCCACTGTCTGTTCCCTGGCAGTGTAACGTTGGTGCGGCTTTACTGATGGCCCCGCAGGTCTACTGGTTTTCCCTCATCTGCAGAGGCGCCTTCCGTCTCTTCACCGGAGCATCGCGGCACAAAGCACCCATTAGCAACACAGACTCTGAGCCCAAAACCTCCCTCCTGCCCCCCGCCAACGGATACAGCCCAAGAGAGACCGACTCGCACTGAGAGAGAGAGAGAGATTGATAGAATGAGATAGTAGGTACAGGGTTGTTAGGCCAAATAGGAAACCAAAGGCAGATCATCTCATTACAATGGATAAGATCTACCTTTGACCCAGTGGCTCGGGTCAGCAAGCAAAAAAAAAAAAGAAAAAAATGAAGCTGTGTACTCGCTATTCACCCTCATCTCTGTTTGAGAAGAAAAATAAGACCAAACAATACAGGTTGATTTCTCCCTAACATGCACATTCTTTGAGTCAGAGCAGTGGGTTTGGGGGACACTTCAGAGTTGGTGCATCATTTGTAGAATACCATGGTCATTAGCTTCAGAAATAAGGGCCGATGGGAATGCAGCGGGAACAGTATTTAAAATAAGTGATGGCTACCAGGATTGACAGATCCCCTTCTCTCTGTTTCTTCAGAAACAAAATCTGAAATTCGTAGATTTGTACATACATTTTTATTAAGATTAACATTTTAATAGATTTTTATTTTATTTTAGATGATTTTTTGTAGAATCTGTTTATTTATTATTTATCCCTATCCACATTACGGGTGAATTAGTTTAAAGCAAAGCCAATCACCGAGCTGTTCTTTTCAAAAGCAACCCTTCACATCACTGTGGCGTAGACAAAATGGCCTGACTTCATTCCCCTTCCTGATACTCATCACAGATGAAAACAAGATGGAAGCGACTGCCTCCAGTTAGTTAGTGAATCAGCAGTTATAAAGGAGAAGCGGGGTCATTTAAAGGATTTGGATGAGGCTGAGGTAATGCATTAGCATATCTCTGCTGCATTACTTCAATCCTTTTAAGATCCAGACGTCGGAGGGAGGAAGGGGGGAAGGGATCGAGCTGCCCACTGGAACGCTGCACTTGAAAACCAAGTTGGCAGGGCTCTCGGACAAACCTGAGCCATCGCTCTGTACTTTTCCTGCAGTTTTATGTGAAGACACTGCCAACACAATGGCCCTCGCTAACCTCTAAATAGATCCACACCACAGTATGGCGTCTGTGATACCACTGATTGTAATCAGCACACTTAACGGGTAACAGTTGCGCTCTTTCTCCTAAACCAAACTGTCATCCTTTGTTTCTGTCTGGATATTGTCACTTTTACTGTAAAAGTGTCATTGCTGTAACAGTGTTGTCATCACACATGCCCATTAGTCTTGCTGAACTCACAAACCAGGCCGCCAGTTTAACAGTATTATTAGGGGTGTAAGTGGGAGAGTAGTGCACAAGGTGGATTCTAGGATTGAATCTTCCCAAGATTGGGTGCTAAACAAACATCCAAGCCTGATACTTCAATACTTTTAAAAGCACTGCATAGAGCTGAATTCAGAGTTTTAGTTCTGGACCACTATAATAGGAGTTTTATCATAGATTAGTCATGTTACTTTTTATTTTCTGATTTAAAGTTAGCACGTGTGTCCAAAGGCATCAATGTAGCCTTAGAAGGAGAATGATCTCTACACAGAATACTACTGAATTGTTTTACACTGGGACACCATTACCTTTTAAAGAATGGATAGTGCCAGTATTTTATAGCAAGGTATACTGGTTTGGAATCTGGTTAAAAAGTAATATTCTGAGCTAGAATTGACTATAATCTCTGACTTTGTGTAATTATTGTTAATTTATTCCTATAATTTATGTATTTATTTGACCAAGTCTGAATGTAAATATGAATACACATCTTGTCCTTCTGAGTGGGCTTCTGTTTAGTTGCCTGAAGACTGTTCTGTAATTCTGGCTCTCTCGGCTGAAATATATACTCTTGCTCTTTCCTGCTGTGCTCCGAAGCTGTGTTTGACCTCCTTTTATGCTGAAACAAAGCTTCTGTGTCACCTGCTTAGTGTGTGCGCGATTGTGTGAGAGAAAGAGATAATTGCGGCCAGTGGCGCAGTGAAAATTGCCTGAGTATGTTACTTTAGTCTTCAAAACACCAGGCAGTGACACTTGTTTAATTTATTATATATATATATATATATATATACACATTAAATGTCTTACCAATTATAGGAAAAGTTCATCCAGAAATAAAAAAATCACCTCATAATATTTTCTCATTCGTGTGGTTTTAAATCCTTTGAGTTTCTTTCATTTGTTGAACAGAAAAGAAATTATTTTGAAAAATGTTGGTTGCTGGAACCCATCGATTTTCATAGTAGAAAAAAAATCTATGGAAGTCAATGGGTGCATTCTTCAAAATATCTTCTTTTGTGTTCAACAGAAGAAAGAAACAAATATGTTTTGAATGAGTGACTAAATGACTGAATTTTTATTTTGGAGGAACTATCCCTTTAATAGAATGCAATGGAAAAAGATTTAAGAAGCGTTTCTCTGATGGATATATGCACAGCTAGTGTTTTTCAGCCAATGATGAACTTCCGATGAAAGCTTTGTGACTATTTTCAAATTCATAAGGTTCCTTTTACAGCATTGATGTTGTAATGTAATTCAAAAATAATCAGTTAAATAGACTTAAGCCTCCATTATGGTTGTTAAAGAGATGAAAAAACTTTAAACGCAGGCGCCATCGTTAGCAGCAGGCTAGCGCAGAACCTCCATTGAAAATACTGGGGTAACATTTATTTCCGTATTTTAAAGACATGGCGCGGAAAAAAAATAATTTATTGCTGTGCTTCTTATTTGGTCTGATACCTACTTTATATTATTTCTCAGCCAGACCGTAAAATCTTTTTTTTTTTTTTTTTTTTTTTTTTTTTTTAAAGAAATCAGGGGCCGTATGTATAAAACTTCTAAAAAATGTTCTTAAACTTTTACTTTAGTGTAAAAAAATTCTTAGTAAGAAGTAGGACTTTTTAAATAGTAGGATACTTTTTTAAAGAATCTAAAAGCAACTTTTAGTAAAGTTTGAGACTGATTCTTAAGTTCTGAATTAAGTGTTGTACATTAAGGTTTACAATGATTGAAACACAAAATGGCCGCTCTTGACTTCTGAATCAGCATATCAGGAGCCTGCAAGGAAGAAGTCACAGCAGCAGGACACCATTCACTGATGAATTCATACAATAAAATTATTCAATAATTTAAAATATCATTAAGAAGTAGTTTTGCATTGTGTGAAAAAAATACAATTAAGTACATGCATTTTACACAATCTTGCACAAATTGATTGATTGCATGGACAAATGTGATGCTACTTAAGTCATTAAGCTGATAAATCACACAATTGTAAATTGCACTCTTAGCTGTATATAAAAGAAAGACCAAAGTTTAAAACCCTTAAAAATGGATTCAAAAAGAGAGAACCTAACTGGTCCAAGGAGGAAAGTGTTCTTCTAGATGACATCCAGGGGGAACATACTTTTGTTCATATAACCCAGTGAGGCCCCTCTCTGAAAGAACCCAAGCATCATGTGTTGACCCTGGCCATTTTGACACAAGATCTTGTATTTGGCATAAAACACAACATGAACATTGATGCTGTGAAATCCTTTTCTATTGACATATGCCTCCTCATTTACAGTCGGAGTAATGATGCGAACATCATGTGTGCCATCAAGGCTCCAACAACTAATAAAAGCCGTTTGCTGTTGCTGTATAGTTTGGAGGTCACTTGGAAAGTCAATGAACTTTCTTATTATGTTTGGTGTTGTTAGTGCTGCTATAGTGCTGTTTATGACTCTGGTGACTGTGGATTGTGATGGGCCCAAGTCATCGCTGGTGTACTGATGCATCTTTCCAGTCGCCAAAAAACGCAGTTATTGTTACCTTCATTTCTGCAGTTAAGGCATTGTTTCGTAGTGTGAGAAGTTATTGCATTTCTGAGTAGATTAGTTACAAAAAGAATACCCTCATGATCAAACATTTTTGCAACTCCCTGCCATCATATAATTGCAACAAATTCTTTTGTTCTTGAAAGGTGCCTGGTCTCTCTGCTGCCAACTTGTTACTCCTAACTAGGTTAAGATACATACCAAACACTCCTAAATAATTAAGGAGCTGAAACTAAGTCTTAACACTTAAGAACGTTTATAAATCACACTTTAATCTTAAGTCTAGAAATAAAAGTTAAATGAAGTCATTCTTAGAATTTTGACGCACTTCTACACTGAGCAGCTTTACCCATTCGGCCCCAGATCATACACGCTGCGGTTTTGTATGGGATGACAACTACGGTAACCGGAAGCCCAGGGGCTGGCTGACTGAAATTAAAAGTCAGTGTGCATATACTCCATTATATTGAAATGAACAATTAAAAAAACGAATGAATTTTAAAAAATGGCTTAATTAATGTGCAATGTATATATTTTTATTATTCTATCACAAATAGAAATAAAAAAATAGGCATTTTAGAAGTAACGTGACACCCAGTATCTAATTTTTTTCTCGTCGTTTCAACGTTCTCAAATGCTAATGGTATTAAGCATATCTGCAGCACTATATTTAATAATAGTATTAACAATCATGTAATTTACTGTCATTTGAACCCTGTCCTCGTTCAATTCAGTATGAACCAACATATTGCCCGGTAAGTGAAATGCCAAAGAGGCTTTTAAGTTGTAATTCACATCCATTATACGACTGATAAAACCGAATCTGAGATTTACGGTTTATGTAAATGACTTTGTGGTTTAGCAGGCTGAGCCTCTCAGGTCGTAAAGGATGAAGCAGTGAGGAGTTTCCACGGGACCTGTGAGGAAAAATATGGTAAACGCCGCCACCTGCTGGACACTTTATTATTGCTTTCTGTACATACGATTGTATGAAGCCAGTTCAGTTTCAAAAATGATACATTTACAATGTGCATGCAAAATACAAAATCCAATTTGTAAACAAAATTCGTGAATTCACAAGTAAAAATCATCAATATTTTCACAGAATGAACCAGATTTGCATATTTATGAAACTTGTTTTGAATTTACGAATTGGATGTGTATATATGAATGGTGTTTTGAATGTACAAATTAGATTTTGTGAATCTGTATTTTGTTGTGTATCTATGAATTGTATTTTGTAAATGTATTTTTAAGACTGTTCTGGCTCCAAACGACTGATACTAGCAGAATCACCTGTGTATATTACAATTTATACTTTTTGTTAAAGAAAATCTATTATCCTAGAAATTATTTTATAAATTAACTTGTATACCCAATAAAAATCAGGCTTTTGCTTTGCCTGACAAAGACTACTTAATCATAAAATAGAAGCAGCATAATATTTAAAGTGATCAACTTCATTTCTGCGATACATATGTGAATTTTAGCAGTTTTACTTGGTCTTCAGTGTCAAACGAACCTGCAGGAAGTCTTAAAATGTGGTGAATTGATGTAAAAGAGTAACAAACATTATTATCATCAGGCTTTAAATCTTTTGTGGAATTTAGATTTAGAAGCCTACCATTAAAAAATATGCATTTTTCTTAATTATGTTTAATAGTTGATTTGAGTAATATATAATTAATTTGATTAATCAAGTAATTAATTTGAATAATCAGCTTTTTTAGTGTTATAATTTCATTTAAATGCATGTTATTCAAAATCTTGTATTCAATATTAAAGTATCATGAAAAGCCAAATGTTTCTTCCACATTATAAGAACCTTTAACACTAATAATAATCATTCATATAAAAAGCATCAAATCAGCATAGGATGGTTTCTAAAGACTATAGTGTGATGCTGAAAACATGAATTATGATGGTGAAAATAGGCCACAGCTTTCGAATAAATAATAATCAGGATAAATTCGAATAAATAAATCTCAGGAATAAATTATATTTTAAAAACTAACATTAATTTTCCTAGACTCTTTAGTAGGCGCAATAGCCTAGTGATTAGCGCGATGACATATGGTGCAGTAGCACTTCAGGGTGTCCCGAGCTCAAATCCCGGCTCAAGGACATTTCCCGTCCCTACCCCCTCTCTCCCACTTCGCTTCCTGTCTAAAATACTGCCCTATTCACTTAATAAAGGCAAAAAGGCCAAAAATAAATCTTTAAAAAAAAACTTAGACCCTTTATTCATCAGGGGTCACCACAGCGGAATGAACCGCCAACTTATCCAGCATATGTTTACACAAGGGATGCTCTTCAAGCTACAACCCAGTACTGGGAAACACCCAAACACTCTCACATGCACACACATTCATCACGGCCAACTTCATTCATTACTATTCAGCAGGGGTCGCCACAGCGGAATGAACCGCCAACTTATCTAGCATATGTTTGACGCAGCGGATGCCCTTCCAGCTGCAACCCAGTATTGGGAAATCACCCATCACCCATACACTCTTATTCACACACATACACTAGGACAATTTAGCTTACCCAATTCACCTATAGCGCATGTCTTTGGATTTGTGCACGGGGAACGAACACGGGGAGAACATGCAAATTCCACACAGAAATGCCAACTGACATAATTTTAGCCGGGACTTGAACCAGTGACCTTCTTGCTGTGAGGCGACAGTGCTAACCACTGAGCCACTGTGTCGCCTTCTATTCACATATAAAGCAGTTATTTTCCCTCAAACTTATATAGCCTCTAAAGCTTTCAGTTACATCGTAATTTCAGTATTCCTTCGTTTTTTTCGCATTGAAAATAATTAAATAAGAATAACAATGTGCACTCATCACATATAATCATATTAAAATGCTTGACAAGGTGTAGTCTTCGTGTTTTTTAAAATGTTGTATTTTTTTTACCCCCAGGTCTCCTCAGATGGAGTGTGGACACACATGCAGGCGGAAGGAGGGAGGGGTTTGATCCGCACCGGGAAGCTGGAGGCTCGGTGACGGTGATGATGCAGCCTCCGCCGAGTGAAGAAAGTCAGGCTGTCCCCAGACCGCGATGGCTATGGGTCTAACGTCGAAAAAAACCTCTTCTAGAAACATCGGCGTGGAGCGCAAGAATCTCATCACCGTCTGCAGGTAGCTTTATTTGCAAACACCGACTCTACAACAACCATGTTTTCAGTTAAATACAGTATCGTTACCAAGGTGATTAAAGCTGTCATAACGCATATTTCGAAGTATGCTTTATTTAATTTTATTTTGACTGTGATCATGTATTTTATTAAGCAGGTCGAAGGATGTAGCATCTTTACCGATTTGCATTTTTTGCGTAAACGCTAAATATTAAAGACGTCGCCCCTTATTTCGTACCAGCATCCCTGACGTCATTCCTTTACAGCCACCAGACCATTTTCTTGGCGTGAGGACACGACATACTTAAACCACACTCTCAGAATGTGAATGACTTCTTTAAAAGGATATGTTATTGGTAAAAGTGATGAATTTTGTCTTCTCAAACAGAAGCTACAAATTAAATAAGAATAAATGAATCATAATTAATAAAAAAAGTAGCTATTAAAATTACAAATAAAACAAAAATAATAATATATCATTCATAAATGATACTCCAAATCTTTTTAGACAACACAATTTTACACACCAAAAATTGGCATTAAAAATCGAAATTTACTTTATGCACCTTAGACTTTGTGACTGACTGGTTCATGGAATGTTATTCACAAAGTTGAGTATCGTCTGAAACAACTTTTGAAACATCTGAATCAAGCCATCCAAACAGAGCATGCATTAGTTTTCCTTTTTTGTTTCATTGATCATCAAAATACACTATAGAGTGAATAGAACTTTGTTTTGTTTGCAGCTTATTTGGCCCCTGCCAATGTCCAGTCACTTCGGCTTAGTCCCTTTATTCATTAGGTCAGTTGGCATTTCTGAATGGAGTTTGCATGTTCTCCCCGTGTTCGCATGGGATTCCTCCGGGCTCTCCGGTTTCCCCCACAGTCCAAAGACATGCGGTATATGTGAATTGAATAAACTAAATTGGGCGTAATGTATGTGTGTGAATGAGTGAGTATGGATGTTCCCCAGTACTGGGTTGCAGATGGAAGGGCATCCGCTGTGTAAAACATGGTGGATAAGTTGGCGGTTCATTCTGCTGTGGTGACCCCTGATGAATAAAAGGACAATGAATTAATTAATTATGAGATCAATACATTAGACACACTCTTTATAGCAACCACTCTTATATACAGTAGTCAACATTCGAAGTGAATCAAAATGTTTTTCAAAATTGTCCTTGGACAAGAATAAGTGCTGTTCAGTTTTAGGGCAACTTTGATGAAAGGTGATGATCCACTTCAAATGTTGACTACTGTACAGAAAAAAAGGAAGAGAATATTTTGATATCTTGGTGACTTTTAATGCTGCGTCATTCAGTACATCCAGCCCTACGTCACGTACTGTACGCATGCGACCCTACATGCACATTTTGTCCCAGCACACTGACTGTACATGCGTGCGCGTGCATGCGTGTGCGTTAGTGAGTCATTAACTGAAGCGAAAGAGACACACAGAATCCCATCACTGCAATCTGCTGCACTAGAGCTGCAATTTACCGGTCAGCCTGTAACACGTTTAGTTAAGTGGGTGTTGAATTATTCATGTTTGGGGGCGCCCCTGGCATAGGCCATGTACAGTTGCTGAATGGACACCAGAACACTGTCACTCCTGTTGGGACAGCAGCACCATTGTGTTGTCATAATGGAAGTGCAGTCAAAGAGATGATTGTGATGTGGCAAGCTGTCGTGACATCATCACCCCCTTCTCTTTGCCTATAGTCAGTGGGAATATGGGTTCAAGGCAGTGGTGAACACAAATCAAGGAACCACTACTTTAATTTCACTTCAGTGAAATTACACCGCAAAAAAAAAATCTTACTGTCTTAAAGTTTTTAGTTGAATCAAATGAACTTTTCTAGTCATCTCAACTTGCATCAATCCAACTGACTTAAAATATTAAGTTAAATTTTGCATAACTTAAATTTAGTTGAAATCTGATTAACTTAAAATAATTCAATGTACTCATATTTTAGATTAAAAAGAAAACAATATCAGTCAATCCTTTAAAAAAAAAGAAAGTGTTAAATGGTATTGCTAAAACTGGTTATATACTGATAACTACTACAAACAATTAAAGGAACCGTTTTATTCATCTATTCACCCTCAAATTTGTTCTAAAAAAATTTCCCCATTGAACACTTCAGAAAGCTCATGAAAGCACATATATTTTAAAGTATTTTGGAAGTCATAATCCGTTAACAACAATATTAAAAACAAATTCAAGAGTTCACACTAGATATTGCTTGATAATATTAGCAGCTTTGGCATGATGTCCCGGGAGAGAACCTTGAGCTCGGATATAATTGAGCCTAGGGATCCCGCCTGGTCAATGAGCGTATAAGGATACATGAGATCAGGTAGTTTTCGAGAGCTCCCCTTAGTAAAGGAGCAAAAGGAGGAGATGGGGTGGATGGAAGGATTCTTCAAAAAAGAAGAGAAAGGAGTAATGCTAGACGAGCTGTTTATAGTGAGCTTGGAATAATCCGATTGGCTTACTAATGATTACAAATGAGAGACCAGCCGCATATCAATCATATCACATGCTTCTCTTGAAATTAGTTTGTGAAACGTCACATAATACTATGGGAGTCAATGGCTGTTTTTTTTCAGCCTTTTTCAATTTATCTTAATATGTGCTTAAAAGAAGAAAGAAACTCAAATAGTTTTGAACAAGTGGAGGATGAGTAAATGATAACTGAATTATTTTTTTTGTGTGAACTACAGTATCCCTTAGTTATATTTCTTTTAGTTCAGTTAAACAACCTCTTACAGCAGATTAAGTTAACAAACAATTGACAGTCATGACTCATGAATTTCACATTAATGACGTTTTTGCCATCAGTTGAGTGCAAGTGGCTTGAATTTGGTGAATTGTTAACTGGAGTTTCGTTGTTACTAGCTAATTTAAATAAAATTAAATAAAAAAATGTAAGATTCAGTCTAAATGGATAATTTTAATCGAAACCTGCTCTAAATAGATCATTTGAACTAATCAACCATTAACTGAAAAATTGCTTTGATATTTAAATCAAGTTATTTGATGGAATCTTTCTTTGATTGAATCATTTGAATTAGTGAGTCAATAGGTGCGTTTGACTTGAACCATGGCTGCAGCCGGTGATCAACGAGATTAGCCGAGCGCAGGTGGGGGCGGAGTTAAAAACGGAGCCATCAAGCTGGACACTTCGGGGCTGAAAATTGTGGCTATCATGATGACCGATCACATGGCGTCATCATAATTTTTTACATTTAGGGTTTAAAAAAAAAAAGGGTATATATATATATATATATATATATATATATATATATATATATATATATATATATATATATATATATATATATATATGTATATATATATATATATATATATATATATATATATATATATATAAAATAATCATTTAAATAATTTTATAATTATTTAATAAAATAGTTTTTACTTAATTTGTTAAGAAACCTTTAGGGTGTCAGGATCAATGATGATAATTATGATAATTCTGTAAGACTTATTTGAGTTAAAATTAATGTTATTCCCTAAAATATATCATTTAGTTCGTTGATGGAGCTGAATGCAGTAAATAGTCTGTATAAAAAGGTCGAAAATAAACCTATGCAAACAATCTAGCCTTTAAAACCAAATTATTTAACAAAAGATGATACTGCAATAAAATATTTGTAGTCTTTTAATAAGCATATATACGAGATGATGGCATAAAAGTTAATTGTTTGTTTTTTAATTTTGTGAGATGGAATTTGTTCAATAATAAACCCGAAGCACACATGGTTGTTGTCATGCAGTGAACTCGGCCAAATGTAATATCGGTGTTGTCATCGCAGTTCCTGCAGTCGCTCTTCAGATACTGCACCGGCTGAATAGATTGTCTGATCTCGAAGCACTGTAGCGGTTCTTTCATGCCACATGTGACAGTCACATGGCGTCCACGCAGCATCAATCCAGACAAAATTTTTAACCGGCATGCACCGCTTTAAGACAGATTTCAATCGATCTGTGCAGCGCTGCATGAAGTCGAACGCACCAATTAACTGTAGATTCACTCTGACCAGATCATTTGAATCTGTGAGTTGTTTACAGAAGACTCAACACAGATTGAATCATTTGAATCAATCAGTTGTTGACTTGAGAACAGATGCAATCATATTGGCCAAACTGGCAAATGAATCATTCAGTTTGCAATTAGTTTCAACAGGTTAATTGAAAAGAATCAGTTTGTTTATGAATCAAGCCCTTATGTTGTGACTCAAAAGAAAAAAAATAAGAAATGTAGTGGAGTAAAAAGCATAGTATTGTAATGTACACTGTATACTTTGTACACTGTAAAACATGCTGGGTTCCACATAATTCATTTGTGTTGGTTCAACATAAAGCAGTCAAATTAATATTTACATATTTACGTGGATTGAACATAAAACAATTAAGTTGTTCCCCAAAAAAACTCAGGAGTTGTGTTATTTCAGCTCATTTTAAATAAGTAGACAAACAAACAACAAACTGTTTTTTAGTGTAGTAAAGTACAATATTCCCAAAATTAAAATGTACAAAGATAAATACTTAGTAAATGCCCACCACTGATTTCAGGCAAGCTAATTGTTTAAAAAAACAACATTTTAAATCGACCTTCATTAATGTCAACAAATATTTATTAAGCATACAGCAGAGTGGTAAGCACCGAACTGTCCAAGGTTCAACCATTTGGATGACATAACGTAGGAGTTGTTAAACACATGAAACACATACTATGCAAATGCATGGTGGAAAAATGAACAACAAAGAATGACAAAAATGGACTTCAGACCTCACAGATGATTATAAACACAAAGACACTCTTGTTGAAAAGGGCAGAAGCCTTTCTCTACAACCCACATCCCTCATGCGGCCACGCCAGAGCTGTTTATAACATTTAACGACAAGCGACACAGGACTCGACAAGAAAAAAAAATCTGAATTATAATTAAAGGCTGCTAGCAAAGAAATCTCAAACAGTTCTTAATTTAATTGGATCACGATTAGCTCAGTTACTTTATAATTCCCTTAGGGGGGACATGTTGTGTCTCTGTCATGTGTCTGTATTTCTCTGGTATGTTGAGATTAGGAGTTTATTACGTTTTATTTCCTTCACTCTCAATCATCAAACCCTCATTCCCATTGTCGTGTCTCTCAGTGTACAGTGAAATGCTTATTTAGGAAATCTGTTGAATATTCTATAACAAACTTTAACCAGGTAGAATTTCTGGAGTGTTTTAACTTGCCAATTAGTTTACCCAGGGGTGGTGTAGTTTTCATAGTAAATCCCAAATTGAGCCAATGTATTTGTCTGAAGCATCTTTGCTAAAACTGAGAGCTGTTGACATTGCGGAGAAGGGTTTTGACCAACAGAAACATGGTTAATTTCACTCCCCACCATAACCCACCCACCACCCAGTTCCTTCAATGCTAAGATCAAAAGCATTAGTGATTTTGCATTTTTGCTTCTTCTACAATGGTTACACATACAGTATACAGTCTAGATCACTGACATAATATAACTAGAGACAGTCACACAGTTTACACCGTTTTCTACTTTTTATCAGTTTTTACACTCAGTCACAAATGTCAGGCTAAATAAAAAGGCTTCAATGTAAGGGCACTCATGATACTTTTGTATATGGTTGTTGGTTGGTTTTTACTAATGGGATACCTTGAGTCCATTGTAAGCAGTTTTGGATAGAGGTTTCCATAAAATAACAGTAGCATCGTCACTGAAGGGCAAGGTTTAAAACATAATGTAGGGTACAATAGGGCATGATGGCTGCCTCCCTGGTCAAAAGTTGAGAGGTAAAAGTTCCAGCAGTCAAAGAACAGCTCTTGTCGTTGTTCCCATGTCTTGACTTTCCAATAAAAGTGGAATGGCCAGTTTAGCGAATCTCCTTGAGAAAGGTTTCCGGACAGCTGAAGCTAGTAATGTAAAGGTGTGGACTCCGGTGATTCAAGAACTCTGCAAGGATGAGCATTTGAATTCAGTGTCAGTCTTTGAGTATACTTAACATCTTTAGTTTTGTGTATGACTTCTTATCTGAACCAGTATGTAAATAGTCATTGTAGCCACTTTACTGAATGGGACTTGTTTTTTTGATAATGCTTTCCCAATGTTGTCAGTTGTGTTTATATAACTCCAATCCAACTGAAATGTTTTGGAAGTCAATGTTATACAGTTTATTAGGAAAAGATTTGGATGTCAGTTGGTGTTTATTTCGAGGTCCATCTTCAACCTTATAATCTCTGAACAACTTACAACAAAACATGTATTGGCACCAGCACAATGACCTTTAAGTCTTTCCTTCATTATCAACTTCTTACTCTGAGCAATCGGGTGAACCAAACACAAACAACCAAAATCACTTACTTAGCGTTTCAGTCAGCACATGCTTAACCCATTCAACTAACCTATCTTCCAGTTACAGTAAGCAGGTTGCTGCCTTACTTGTCAAATTTGACTTCTTTAAAATCATGTGAATTTGATTAGCGTTGGTATTTTCACTCTAGGTGGCTTAATTTTAATTTTGAGAGGAATAACTGGACAAGTGTATCTAGAATTAGCTGACAGTGCTTGATCTGCCTACAAAAGCGGTTCATTAAAAAGTTCAAAATAGAGAGTGGGAGGTGCTTGGTTGGTCAAGCTTTGGAAAGCAAGGGCCACAGCAGGAAAAGTGGAATGATTGATGGAGAGTAAAGGAGGGGAGGACCAAAGCTAAACAAGACAAAAGGAGGTGCAGAGAATATCTAGATTTATCACTAGACTGTTGGTTTAAAAAAAATCTTGGGTACAGTGCACAAATCTTAGAGTCTCAGAGGGAATTTTAGAAAGATCATTCCATAGCCAAACATGCCTTGAAATAGCAATGATCTTAAGAGTAAGTAATATTTCATACAAGCGTCTGGCTTTTTGGCCTGCTTCCAAAGTGGGCGAGACCAATGACACAAAAGGCATTTGTTAAGTGGCTGCACGTTTGTTTTTCAGTGTCAAATCGTACCAAGACAGTCTTGCTGCCACATTCCTTCATTAGCATTTCAGCCCTTACCCTGCTAACCCCAAGAATTTGCAAATCTTCAGGTTGTCACTACACTTTCCATTTACACATTTGTTGTCATGTTCTTGTTTTTCTATGCTCTTTCAACCAACCAAAATGGACAATCTATTTATTTGGCTGGCTGAATTTGGGAGCTGTCATCCCTGCAATTGTTAGCATTGTTTTCAGGTTGTGGGATCACCCTGCACCTGTGCACCTCTTGGGTGAGCCATAGAGCCAAGGAGAACATCAAGATTTAAGACTGTCTATGAGCAAAGCATTCAAAATCAAACGAGGCAGTCATTTGGTGTAATGAACGAAGTAATAAGCAGTGTAGCAATAAGACAGCCTACAAGCAGCTAAACTGAAATCCAAGCTGGCAAGATCAGAGATTCTTGTAAAACCTTGGAATATCAATATAACAAATAATAAATGGCACAATTTTTTTTATTACAAATTGCTTTATGTTGCATGAGTAATTGTATAATGGCTACAAATAACTTTCATTGCTTACTAACCTGTATTCATGATGTATTCCCAAGTAATTAAATAAAAAAAAGAAACTTGGTCCAAAGGGTAAAGTTTTTTTTGGAATGGCAAGAAAGAAAGGAAGGAAGATTCAGTGAATTATCTCCACAGGAAGTACACTGTGATGATGATGTTTCCTTGGTTGTTGGTGATATTTGCTTTTTGCTTTGTTCCCAGCTTGGTGATACAGTCCCCACATCACACTCCCAGCACCCTATACCCTCCCCATAAATTTAGCCTTACTTCCCGTTAAAGGGTCTTCCTCTTGGGCAAAAAAGCCTTTCGGAAGGATGTAGACTTGGTGCCTCGGCTAAAAGAGGCAGCACCCATGGAAATCTTCATTTTGCCACTGGTGATGGTGGAGGAGCCCAGGGATGTTGTGCTTTTCCCGCGGGAGATAGAGGAGTTTCCCATCAAAATCTTGGTCTTGTCTCTCTTGATCGATGTGCTTCCCAGGTTCAGGGCCGTCTTGCCCTCGGTGATACTTGTGTTACCCATGGCGAATCCGAAAATGGTGGAGAAGCTCCAGGAGGTCTCCTCAAGCAGCCAGCCTTGATAACCTGACCTGGAGCACGTTCAGGGCTAGATTTTCTCTATTCTCCCTTGGGAATCTTGAGGTCTCCTCCTTCTACAGGATGAGGTTACGGTGGCTCATCGCATGCCCTGGCAGCGTCGCATCTCAACACTCAACACACTCAGGCAATGCCCGGCTGGGTGTGACAGTCCAAACAGCTAGTGTCAGGATGGAACCAGAATGCTAAACGTGGTGAGAGCAACCCCCATGCAGCAGCATAAAGCACTTGTTGAGCAGTGTAACGTGGGCTCTGCAAGGCCACATACCTCCCCTGTGTGCCGTGAATGGACAGAGGCTGCCGTAGGAGGCCTTAGTTCTATCTGGGGGCAGAGCAGACAGTAGACCGCATTGTACCGTTGCTAAAGCGAGGCACTGAAGAATACATTGTTGAGCAGCACAATCAGTGGTGACATCACTCAGTTCCATGGCATTGTGCCTCCCTAGAACTGCTATCCAATGCATTGAGTTGTACTGTACATGGCATTTAAAAAGGTGTTGTTTTCACTGAGGCTGAAACACAAGGATGTAGTCCACTTTCCTGTGTTTCATATGTCAGATCCCCAAAATGTGTAGTCAATTTAGTTATGCCTGAATGTCTTGGCTATGATTGTGCAGTCTGACATAAGAATAGCAGCACAGTGTGCTGTGGCTTTAACACAAGATACGACTGGGATCATATCATACTTTCTGGTGAGTGTGTGCCCTGCTTAAGAACCCCCTGATATGTTAAAGAGAAACACATAGAATGTTGAACCATTTTAAAGGTCTATTTATTGACAATTCTGACTTAATTCACTGTTATACTGCTTGATATTTTTTACATTTAATGCAAGATTAAGAGATCCGTTAACAAGGCACATTTTAATTTCAATTAATTTCATAAACATTTTACTATGACTTGGTTAGTTTTGTTTAACTGATTAACAAAATTCCACTTGCAAAACAGAATCCCAGATCTGGATCATCCAACTCAAACCCTTCTGCATGTGAACAATAAGAGCCTTTTCAATTGAGGCAGTGCACACCCTCACGCATGCATGCATGTTCTCTTCATGTACACCAGATTGGCATCTGATATATAAACATATTTTCTTGTACAAGTCTTTATCTTCAAATCAACTGCATTCTCCTTCAGAGACAAAGACATCATTCTTATTCCAAGCTAATTTATAGTACACATACACTTCGTTTTGCCCTTTAGAATGCATTTGTGTGCCATTCTAGGGCAAGCTGGCAAACACTTGCATCTCACAAGACATCCAACCTTCTTGAACCCTCTACTTCAAAGTCAGTCTTTCTGGAAATATACACATACACTGTACGTATACTGTTTGCTGTTACATTTGTGTCTCTAAGTCATAGATGAAAATCCCAGTAGAGATTCCATTGCTTTTCTTTGCCTCTTTTGAGGGAAGTCTTAACTACAGTGACAGACTTCTCCCCTTGACTTAAAGTGGCCCTGCTCAAAGAACTAGTAGTCTCCCCATGAGTGATTGTAGTTGTACCCACCACAAATGCAGTTTCTCCCTTCCTCAGTTTGGTCTTGCTCCTCGAAAGAAGCGTCTTCCCCCATGAGATGGCCTTTTTGCTTTTCATCAGTCTGATTTTTCCTTTTGTAAAGCAAGTCTTTCTCAGTAAAAGAGAAGCCTTTCCTTTTGAGGCTTTTGAGTCTTCCTCTTTCTCTAAATCTGTTGTCTCATCCTTCTCAGTTCTCTTCCTTGCCGTTGAAGTCTTGCTCTTTGTTTCAGCGTATGCCGATCTCTTTTCCATCTATTTGGTCCTGCGCTTGGGCATGAAGGCCTTACGGAAGGAGGTTGTAGTTTTGCCTCGGCTGAAGCTGGCTCTGCCCAGGGAGATGATGGTTTTGCCTCTGGTAATGGTAGAGTCGCCCATAGAGGTAGTGGTGACCCCACGGGTGATGGAGGACTTGCCCATTGTGATGGAAGTCTTTCCCCTGGCTATTGAAGAGCCACCCACAGACAGGGCAGTCTTCCCTTCCGTAAAACTGGTGTTCCCCATCGAGGCATGTAGGTTGTCAGGTCTTCAGACTCTCAGTGCTCACTCTGTTTCCTCTCCCCTTTGTGTGGGCTAAAGTCTTTGCATTCCAGTGCCCTGCAGGTTGACTGTGCTGGGCGAAAACTGTACACTGTATCGGGACTGCCCTAAATAGATCACACCACTATTTCAGAAAGTGGGTGGGTGGAGAAAGTGAGCATGAGTGTTGGGATACAAGGGAGATTCGCTCACTATGGTGTTACTTTAAAAAAAAAAAAACAGGCGCAGAGGTTGGAATGGAACCGAGGCGAGAGGACAAAGGTTGCAACGCCGACAAGTAGCATAGTACTGTTGGCCGGGGGACAAGGACTCCAATTGTAATGGCAGGAGTGGTAACGTGAATATGGCATCAAAAGGGCATTGTCTAGCACACAGGACAATTGGGATTGACCTCAGCAGTTCGCCGTGGCACCGATCCCGAAAACGCCTGTCTTTACATCAGTTAGCATGGCAGCGTTAAGCAGGGCCTGCACCAATGCTAATGTTTGTGCGTCTGTGAGATGCTGACCATACTGTTAGTGAAACATGGTGTTAAATTACTGGATGGTTTTATGTATTGATTGATTTGGTCGATTGATCAGTTTTGTTTTGTAGTATAAATTGGTCAACTAAATGTTACTGTTTTTCTCAGGTTTTCTGTGAAGACATTGTTGGAAAAGTACACTGCTGAGCCTATCGATGACTCATCAGAGGAATTCATCAACTTTGCAGCAATTTTGGAGCACATCCTCAGTCACCGCTTCAAAGGTACAAATTTACACTACATTATCAATGGCCAAAGTGTGGATTACTACTTAATATTCTTTTTTCGTTTATATTAGGTCCTGGTGGTTGGTTCAGTTCAGATGGCCAGAGGAGTTTTTGGGACTATATCCGTCTGGCCTGCAGTAAAGTCTACAACAACTGCATCAGTAGCATTGAGAGCATTGAAAACATTAGCACATCGCGAGCAAAGGCAAGGCTCTTTCAAATTTTTAGCTTGAAGCTATGGCTGTGCAATATTACGATATATATTGTAGGAACAAAAATAAAAAGTTTATTTTATATTAGGATCTATTGTTTATTTCATAATGTAATACATTTTCATAATATAGACCTTTTTCTTCGTAACTGCATGGAGGGTGCCATAGTGACCAGCGTCTTCCGGTAGGGTGCTTAATTCTAATCAGCCAGAGCAGCATTTCTCAATTGGGTGTCAAAACGTTTTGAGTGGCTTACGGATTGTTTTGCGATGCAAAACTTTAATTTTGAAAGAAAGATGTGTGTTAAAGTCGTTATACTTCTGTCAGATGCGGTTCAAGTGTGAGAGAAAAATGTTCTCCTAATGTAGTGTCTGCTCAGATCAGATGCTAAAAACATAGCGTCAGTGTTGCCAACCTGTCAGCTGTTATAATGTACTCCGTACCTCTTCAATGCGCACACACATACACACACACACACACACACACGCAAACAATACCCCACTCCAAAGACGTTCAAAAGTTCAAAGACGTTAAATAGATTAAAACTATCGTTTTCAAAGCTGCCTGAATGTGATCAGTTGTCGACCTGTCGGCCTCCTTGCGCATACGCACAAAGCATAATGGGTAATTTTGCGTTCTAAGAAAATGGTCTATAAAAGAACACAGTATTACACCCCATTAGGGGCTTGCAGACAGAAACATGAATAACAGCATCGTGAGGAAGTTGCAATATTAAAATTACAGTGTTTACATTTTGCATTTTATTTAGCAATATTAAAATACATTCTTTATTCAAGTGTATTATATTTAATTAATATTTATTTTATATATCTATGTTTCCCCCACAGTCCAAAGACATGCAATATAAGTGAATTGGGTTAACAAAATTGGTGCGTGTGTGAAGGCGAGAGTGAATGGGTGTTTCCCAGTACTGGGTTGTGGCTGAAAGGGCGTAAAACATATGCTGAAATAGTTGGCGGTTCAATCCGCTGTGGCGACCCCTGATAAATAAGGGGCTAAGCCGAAGAAAAATGAATGAATGAATGAATGAATGAATGAATTTACAGAAGCGGTACTATATTGTTATATCCTGCAGCCCCTACTTGAAGCTCTCCATCTTTACCCTGTTGAAGTGATATGTTCTATATGTTGTGTTTTAGAAGCCTTTGTTTCTCTTTTTGCCTCTTAAAATGCACTCTTCTTGTCCTACAGGGACGAGCCTGGATTCGTGTAGCTTTGATGGAGAAGCGTTTGTCTGAATATGTAGCCATTGCATTAAGAGACACTCGAACTACCAGGTCACAAATCTACATGGTCAATCGAACTGTTTTTTACTCTTTTCAAGTCATTTTAAACCATAAATGTGTATTTGCAATGCAGGCGATTTTATGATGATGGTGCTGTAATGCTAAGAGAGGAGGCTACTGTACTAACAGGGATGCTTATTGGACTCAGTGCCATTGACTTCAGGTAAAACACAGAATTGAATTGTATAATTCATGTGCCACTACAATGATAGAATAATCGTCTGTTTTTTTCATTTCCACCCTTAGTTTCTGTCTGAAAGGAGAGGTTTTGGATGGGAAGACACCTGCAGTTATAGACTACACACCTTACCTGAAGTTCACTCAGAGGCATGATGTTTTATTAATGTTGATTAGTTGAGTAATCACAAAGCCTGACGCTCACAGTGCCCTATGTAATGTCTTGTGCAGCTATGACTATTTAAGCGATGAAGAAGACCGTCGCAGTGTGGACAGCAGTGCCAGTGATGAGAGTTTAGCTGAGCATCCTTACATTCCTCTAGTCACAGACGAAGAAAACTGCAGTAACAAGTGCCGAAAAATGGAGCAACGATTCAAGATTGTTTATGCTCAAAAGGTATCGGAAACATCTGACAGGGTTCTTACGGGTCTTGGAATTTCTGGAATATTATGGAATTATAGGTCTGTTCCAGACATTGAAAGTCAGGGAATCTTTAATAATAATGAATAATTTGTTTAGGTCATGGAATATCAGGGAGTTTTGTTTGTCGCTTTAAATTTTAGTTTACATTTATCTAAATGTAGTTTTTCTATACCACATTTTTATCACATTGTTTCCCACTAGATAATTCAGAACTATAGTTAAGCTATTTTTCAGCTCCATTTTATTCCTTTTATTTTACTCCTGACACCTTCATTCATGTTCAAAACACAAATTAAGATATTTTGATAAGATTTTAAGATATTTATATAAGTTGAAATCTGAGAGCTCCATCATTTTACATAGATATTAACAGTCCAGAGATGTTCAAAGTACGGACGCACAATTTATTAGGCGACCTTATCGATATCGACCGATAAATGCAATTTTTTTTTATTTTATCGGTCCGATAACAAAATTCTGCTGATTTTTAAAATTTTTTATTTTATTTTTTTAAATCTATATATTATGAAGTTCACTGTATGTGTTTATTTTTTGTTTTTGCAATCATGCCGTGAGAAAAAAAATATATATATATATATATATATTTTTGCTAAAATATCAGCATCGGCCTCCAAATATAAAGAAATATCGATTAGGCTATCGGTCAAAAGTTGCATATCGGTACATTCCTATATTATATTATATTATATTATATTATATTATATTATATTATATTATTAAGGGCTGGACAAAATATCAGTGGCCATATTGATTAGTGGTCATTTTAAAGTTATCATTCCGACAATAAATTTATCCATATATTATTAAGACGATAAATTATACATTATTTCCTCTTGATAAATCACTTTACATGCTTGCTGGCTGACACTCTTTTATTACTTTTATTGGTATTTTGATTTTAGTTAATATATAGTGATTTGGATGCTTTATTTATGTTATTTATAAATATATAGCAGAGCAAGGAAATGTTCACAGTATGTCTGATAATATTTTTTCTTCTGGAGAAAGTCTTATTTGTTTTATTTCGGCTAGAATAAAAGCAGTTTTAAATTTGTAAAAAACATTTTAAGGTCAAAATTAGCCTTTTAAGCAAATATTTTTTCAATAGTCTACAGAACAAACCATCGTTATACAACTAACCTAATTACCCTAACCTGCCCAGTTAACCTAATGAACTTAGTTAAGCATTTAAATGTCACTTTAAGCTGTATAGAAGTGTCTTGATAAATATCTAGTAAAATATTGTTTACTATCATCATGGCAGAGATAAAATAAATCAGTTATTAGAAATGAGTTAATAAAACTATTATGTTTAGACCTGTGTTGAAAAAATCTTCTCTCCGTTAAACAGAATTTTGGGAAAAAAATAAACAGGGGGGTTAATAATTCCTGGGGGTTAATAATTCTGACTTCAACTGTATATATACAGTGATATTTCTGCTGAAATATCAATATCTGCCTTCAAATCTAAATTAGTATCAGCCAAAAAATACATAGCCGAGCATCCCTAATTCAAAGTCTGTCAAAATACCAAAAAAAATCCTCAAAACAGACCATATGCCTTCGGTGTTTCAATCGTAACATTATCAAGCCACGTGAATATTTTTAGCCATTCATAAAACAAAAATTAGGACTTCATTCAACAGTTTCTTCTTCTCAGTGTCAGTATAATGCGTGCCTTCATAAGATTGATTTTTTTCAAAATCTGTGGTAAATCATCATTTTCTTTTTGGCTTAGTGTCTTTATTAATCAGGTGTCACCACAGCGGAATGAACCGCCATCTGTGGTAAATAGTTCATCCAAATTTAGCATTTTAGTCAGTGAAAGTAAGGGAAAAGTGATTTGGTGATTAGATATTTTTTGCTGTTCCAAGATGATCTTGTAACTATTGACCAATCTAAATCAGCTAGACAACACAGCTACCAGCAATGTACTAAAAACATGCATTTATATACTAATCCATGGACTTGCAGGGTTATTTGGAGGAACTGGTGCGCTTGAGGGAGTCGCAGCTGAAAAATGTAGAAACTGAGAACAAGAGGCTAGATGCTAAACTAGAGGAACTGCAGGTCCAGAGTCAACAAGAGAAGAAAGAACTGGAGGCCATCATACTGGAGCTACAAGCACAAATGTATGAACAAAACACACACACACACACACACACACACACACACACACACACACACACACACACACATCATGTATATATGTGCCAATTTGAACGCATTATTCTGGTATGTTTTGCAGCACTGGCATCATTCCTTGTGAGCCTTCCCATTTGGTAAAAGGGCTATCTATTCCACTAATTAACCAGTGGGCAACTGCACAAGCCACAAACAACCAAGGAAATGTAAAGCTGTTTCGTAGGTAAGCACAACACAAAGTTTAATTTTTAACAATCAAAACACTTTAGAAAACATCTAGAAGCAACATCCAATATTGCTTCTAGAGGCAATATTGGAATATATAATACTAACTGGGCCAATACCAGCTGGTATACATATGCTGTACAAAAGCAGTGTATGTACATCAGCGCTTTTTGTTTATCCTCCTAGATCTGAACAGACAGTCGGCTTTATCTGTTTGTCTAATAATCACAGAATTAGATCTTTAATCTCTATTGTTCTTACTGGAACATTATCTTTAATAAATGTAACCTGGACTCAAGTGTGGTCATTACCTCAAAAATGTTTCATTACAAATGAGGCTAAAAAATATTATTTAAATTTACCTTATAAAAATGTCAAATTAATATTGAATTGGAATGCTGTTTTTGTAAAAGCTTTAATGAAACCATCTCACTATTTCAATTTATTTTTGCCTTGCCAATATACTCAACATTTTTGGATTATTGTAGAAGCTTTTATTGCTCATAATATTTTAAAAAACATTTTCTTTATCTTATAAACAGGTGATGTAGGGGTTATTATGTCAAGGGTGGCTCTTTAAAAGATGCTGATTGTATTATAAACTTTATTAAATTATTTTGAAAATTTCACAAACACAAATTCTAGTTTGTAAAACGCAAACCTCTCTTCATGGTGCTAGAAAAAGACACATAAAAATGTATGTAAAAGGGAAGTCTAAAAATAGAAAAGCAATTAAAATGCTCAATATCTGCTCCTCCTTTAACATTTTTGCCTAAAAATGTTTGTATACATGTATTTTCTGTACTAAAAGTGTATTAAATAGCTTTTGTTAGTAACTAAAATTGGAAAAATGTGTAATATATATTGTGATATATTTCTAATATATTTATCTTTTTTAAATTATCATAATTTTTTTTATGTAATTTCTTCTTATTTAATCCTTGTGGTTAAGGAATGTGAAGTGATTTTGTTGTATAATAATCAGGGTATCTGATTCCATTCTATATCCGTTTTTAAACTAAAAAAGGACAACTACGAAAATGGCTGGAAAAAAAAAACGCAAAACGAGATTTGGGCTGTATTTTAGTTTTTTGGTTTAAGTTGGGAAAACGGACAAACGACTTAAAAATTCATTATACACACATAGGCACCCTTTTTCCTCTGATTGGCCAACCTAATCTGAGCTTGTGACGTCCCCTCAAAATAAAAGTATGTGTATGTATATCTGTATGTGTATGTATATGTGTATGTATATGTGTATGTGTGTGTATATATATATATATATATATATATATATATATATATATATATATATATATATATATATATATATATATATATATATATATATATATATATATATATATATATATATATATATATATATATATATATATGTGTGTATGTATATCAGAATCAGTTTTATTGCCAAGTGTGCTTCACACACACAAGGAATTTGTTTTGGCTACAGAAGCTTCCAGTGTACATAAAGTGACATGTGACAACACAAAATAAATATGAAAAAAAAAAAAATGATGAACATTAAACAGATGTGGTTAGTCAAGAAACCTGGATGTTGAGTTGTATGTACAGATTGTTAAAAATATACAGGTTATAAGGTGCTGTGTACAAGTGCGAATGTAGAAAGTATTGCATTTTATATTGATATAAGGTGCTGTGTACAAGTGCGTATGAGAAAGTATTGCACATATTTATTGCACAGTAGGGGAATATTCAACTGTTCATAAGGTAGATCGCCTGAGGAAAGAAACTTTTCCTGTGTCTGGCTGTTTTTGTGCTTGGTGCTCTGAAGCGCCGACCAGACGGTAACAGTTCGAACAAGTAGTGTGCTGGGTGTGAGGCGTCCAGAGTGATTTTGCGAGTATATGTGTATATGTATGTATATGTATGTATGTATCTATGTATCCATGTATGTATTTGTATCTAATTAAAATAGGAGGAAATAAAATAAAAACAAATGGTACCCTTTGTTATAGCCCCAGGGCCCAATGTGTTCTTATCCTGGTCCTGACAACTATTTAAAAAAATTTAACATGAAAAAACACAAAGTAAACAATATTATTATTATTATTATTATTATTATTATTATTATTATTATTATTATTATTATTATTATTATTTAGGCCTACAGTAGTTCTGAAACAATCATGCAAAACAAAGTCCTGCTCGAAATTCTTTGCTCAGCATCAGGTGCACAGCAGCAAGACGTTTGGCAGCAAACTAGACATATTATTATTCATTCATTCATTCATTCATTCATTCATTCATTCATTTTCTTTTCTTAGTCCCTTTATTATTATTATTATTATATTTATTATTATTATTATTATTGTTACAAGTTCAGATTTGGTTGGCCAATCTGAGGAAAAAATGCGTTTCAGCACTGCCTTCATGTGGATAATGAATTTTAAAGTCATCTATCTGTTTCCCTACACTAAATTAAAAATCAAAAAAACATCAAAAATCAAATCAAAATCTCGTTTTTTCCCTCGTTTTTTGTGAGCAAGAAAAACCAAGTTTTGCTTTTTTTGTTTAAAAACGGATATGGAATGGCCGGAAGATACCTTGATTTATAATGAAACATGCTGGGTCTTGTTAATAAAGCAAAAAGAAAAACAAAAGTCCCTGAAGCATCAACTTTTGGCACCACTAAACTATTTTAGTGAGGAACTGGAACATTTTGTTTGTTTTAGCATTCGTTTCTATGAAAATGCTAAATTTTTGAAAAAAAAAAGGTTTTTAAGGGCAAGTTTTTAAAAACTGTATTGGTGCATTCTCTGTAAACTACAAATGCTATGATGTGCTGAACTGTTTTCAGTAGATAACATCGCCATCCACTGAATTAACATGCATGATAATGTGTTTTTATAATTCTTTTGGGTCCATATATATATATGTGGATTGTTTTGGCAGCATTGTCAACTGTACAGAAGCTTTTCTATTTTAGTAAATATGCAATTTGTAATTTTATTCTAATCATACATTTATGTGTTTGGGTTCAGGAGAAGTTTCCACAGTTTGGATCTCTCGGCTGATTTAAGTTTGAATTCTGACTCCCAAAAAGATGATGGCCAACAAAATGGAGACACAGCCTGGTCAGCAGGTAAACACACACAAAATGCTAGAATATCTGAATACTGATTACTAATCACCAGACAGAATCTGCAGACTTTTTCTGTCATTTCTGTGCATATATATTTTTTTTAAATGTGTAGATTTATGCAGAATGATTTTGAGAGTATCAGCTTGTTAAGTGTGATGTCACACGAAGCGGCTTCCGCGACCAAGCGCCATATCAAACTGTATTGTGAGACTCAACTAATGGTAATAATAATAAACGTTTACAAAGTGCTGTAATACTTTGGAAAATCACGATCACAATATATATATTATCAAATAACCAGAAAGTGATAATTTTTTTAATAAATTGTTAAAATATTGATGTCTGTGATGCAGCAAGTCCAGATATTGACGTGTACACCATGATTATATATAAAATTCACTTTAATGTGTGATAAGACTAAAAAGTGGTCATAAACGAATATTTTCTCAATTCAAAAGACTAGTGGCTTGGACCTTGAAACAGTATTTCATATGTCACCGATACGTCACGACTTGACAAGCAGATAAGACCTGAAAAACCTATAGGTAAAATGTCAAAAAATAAACGTAATAACTTTTTATTTAAGATTTACAATGCAAATCCAATTAGAACCACTGGTTTGTTAAACAAAGCTTCAGCAGGTCTCACATAAAATACAGAAAATATTACTTTACAAATTGTTTTGTGCATAAATCAAATAATTCAATTACTGAAATTAATATAAACCCGAATACACACATTTACACGAATAAATAAATAGATTAAATGATGGGCTCAAACATCTGCAGAAATCCTCAGAATGTAATTAATGTTGTTTTGCTTTTCTTTTCTCATCTCTTCAGCAAAAGACAACACTCCCTCTATGCTTGGTCTATGTGGTTCTTTGGCTTCTCTTCCCAGCTGTAAGTCTTTGGCAAGTCTTAAATCCAGTGAGTATTTGGTCAACATCAGCACAGAGCCAAGTCCTGCCCTGTCCCCCAGCTAGAGGACGCCAATTCAACCAACAAGACAGCTGTACTTTACTCCAAAGAAACATACAGTAAACAACCATCCAACTAACCCTCCTTCCCCCAATGTGAATTGACCAATATATAATATATTATAGGTATGCTGCACAAGGGTATTTTCCAAGTTTTTAACCCCTTCAGATCTGAATTATGTTCCAAGTTTCAGAAAAATGTAGAAGTATTTTTCCCTGTTCTTAAGGCTTCCATAAATAACACCAAATAAAATAATAAAAATGTCAATAATCTTTAATTTACTTTGGTTGTCCATTTTAATGGACATCAGGGGTCTGTTCTTCGTACGTGGATTACTCAATTAGCTGGATTTGGATATTGATGATTTGACATGATCCAGGATCGTTTTGTTCTTCAAAATTCATTCGAGAGTTGTTGTCATAGCAACAGTTCTGGTAGTTCAAACCTGCTCAAATGCAGATTTATTTCATATACACAGGATTAGATCAGCTCGTTTCAAGCAAAGGTAATACTGAAAGTATGAACCAAATGCTGAGATTTTCTTACAGTAGTAACCTATAGATTATATACACTTCGAAAAAAAAGAAAAATAGCTTAAAAAAAGTTTATATATATACACAATTATAATTTAGAATTCATTAATTCATTCATTTTCTTTTTGGCTTAGTCCCTTTTATAATTTGTAATAATTAATAATATTTCATATTAAATAATTAATTATATTTATGTTTATATACAAATAAGTTTAAAAATATATCTAAATAAAACTTAGTAAATAAAAATACAAAAACGGGGTGGTTCTCCCCAAGGGCATC